>NW_020955978.1:486251-528985 GCF_003031625.1 Empidonax traillii | reverse complement strand
TTTTTTTTTTTTTTTTTTTTTCCTGAGTGAACACTGTAGATGTTGATAATTTCGTTTTCCCAGTGAGTTTACCAAAGAGATGTGTTGAAAGATGGGACTTTTTTAAACCAGGGCAACTGGACAAATGCCTGTCATCAAGGGGATGTCACTGGTGGAGTGACAGAGGCAGGGAGAATGTTTTACACACTGGGACACAGTGAAGTATCAGTGATCCACGGCATACTTCAGCTGGAACACATGTCCCAAGCATATCAAACAGTTCTACCAAACTGATAAGGCCTGAGAGTTGTCAAGGAAAGCTGTTTCAAACTATGGATATTGCATAAGAACACACTGACTTCTCATTTATTTACAGGAGGATGTATGTAACAAGAACTCTGGTTTGTGGTTGTTTAAAGGGAACAGGAGAAAGAGGGTGTAAAGCATCCTTTTTTCCTTCTGTTCTCATTAATCTGCAGGAAAGAAGTCATTGCCCCATACATCCCTTGTATCTGTTTTGCCTGGTGTTTCTGGGGGCTTGGCTGCATGCAACCCTGAGTGCTTTGCTGATTCTGACACAACACAGTCTGTTGAAGATAACAAGTTAAGGAAGCTGAATGTTTGCACTTGTTTGCTGTGTAGGACTGTAGAAAATAAAAAGCGCCATCAGCTGCCAGGTTAACACTGGATTCTCTTGCTTCTCCTGGACCAAGATGTGCTCTCTGATATACAGACCATGTGCCTGCAGATGCTGCTCTTGAAGCAGGTCTGAACTTTTTTTCAGGATCTAGATTGGTGCTTCTCTCCCTATAAACCCGGTTCAGTCCTACAGAAGCTACTGCTTGGTAGGAAAACAAGGAAAAGGAGACACCTCTGTCTCAGCTTCTGCAGACATTCTTCATGTTTTCATTCTGCTTTTGTCATTGGTAACCAAGGCATGTTGGTGTTTCATTCAGCCGTGAATATTCATTGATTGAGGGGCTTTCTCCTGATCTGTGCTTCTGTTTGTCCATCTGTGTGAAAGGAAGACCAGGATTAAATTCACCACCTGAATTTTCCAAGGAAATCGGTAGCATTGGGTGATTCCAGTTTTGGGCACCCAGGTCTTTCATGGGGCCTTGCTTGGGAGGATGGGTGGTTGGGCTGTGGTGACAGAGGGCTTTGTGCATATCTCATGTAGCATGTGAGGGTTCTGAGTTGTGCTGTTATCTTCCTTCCTGTTCTTATCTTCCCTCCACCAACTTTCAGCATCGCGCGCTTCGAAATAGTTGTTCGTATATTATCTGAAGAAAGATAAAAAAAAAAATAAAAATAAAACATGATCTTTATTGTCCTTAAGGTATTTTGGATCTCTGAAAGAGACTGATCACTGCCAGGCGTCACACCATGCCCGATGGAGAGGAAGGAAATGTGATTATACCTATATATGAAATAGTTAAATGCTCATTTTCATGCTCAGCAGGTGATTCATGGGAGTCTTGGCCCTGGAAAGTCTGACATACCCACTCAGCTCACCAGAAAATTATTGTAAATTGGAAAAAGATGGTCTTAGTAACCAGGTGAACATGATCTAAAGTTTGCAGTGGGACTTTAGATTTTCTGTCCAAATTTTTCAGCATTGTACAAGCTACCCCAAACTAATTTCAAAAGCAGACTGATGCAGTATCCTATCTGGAAACTGGTGTTATGGCAGGGTTGGAGGGAGCTCTGTGAGTACAGTTTGCTTTGCTGTTAGTTTGTTTACTGATTTTGAGTAAAATGCTCAAATTTGGTTTTATGTTGATTTGGCAGCATCGAACCAGAAATAAAAATTGTTGAACAGCGAAAACAACTTGATGCAGGCAGACCAGGGAATCTTTCCTATGTAATCAAACCACGTGTTATGGGGAATTTGACCCAGGAGAGCTTCTTTTACATCTTTCTTTGGTTGGCTCCCGAGGTTACATTCCCTGAGCTGGGAGTTGTGCGGAAGTGTCACAGGGAACGAGAGGCTGGCTTCAAAATTAATTACGGGGAGATAAGGGTTGTGAAATAGAGCTGTTCCTTTCAGAGCTGTCAGCATCTCCCTCGTGCTTGTTCAATGGTTGTGATGCTTTTTGTGGATGTCAGAGGCATCCCCAGTTGTTAGAGCCACTTTAGTCATTCATCCCAACCACACAGGGTGTAGAGGAATCTCAGTCTACTCAGTGACGTCGAGATTTGGAATTTCTCTGCCATATTGTGAATCTTTTCTCCATTTGCTGGAAATACTTGAGGTCTGATATGTTCTGAACACAATCTGTGAATTTCTCGGAACGAGGACTGTTAAGACCTCATGGGTTTGTGTCTTCCATGTGATAAATCAAGACAGGATCTCACCAAAAAAAAAAAAAAAAAAAAAAAAAAAAAAAAAAAAAAAAAAAAAAAAAAAAAAAAAAAAAAAAAAAAAAAAAAAAAAAAAAAAAAAAAAAAAAAAAAAAAAAAAAAAAAAAAAAGGTCATCCAATAGGTTTCTCTGACTTAATCTTTCTGAAGGAGTGTATTGGAAGAGTTGTTTGACTGGAGTGATTCCTCAATTGCTCCCACACAGGCAGCTGGTTTGGAAGTAGTTACTAAAAGTAATGGGGTTGTGGGAAGAACAATACTTCGATCTGACAGATTTGGAAGTTACATAATTTTTAATGGTTTGAAGAGTCTGTCACCTATGAACAGTTATTGAATAGCTTAAAGAAATAAAGTGTTGAGAAAGTTAGAGGCTAAAAAGGTGAAGTTAGTGTCTATTACTATTTTTATTGAGCAGTCCCATCACTTCAGGCATGAACTTATTTTCCTTACTCATGGGGCTCACTATCCCTACGAAATTTGGGATTTAATATGGGGTATTTTTATCTCTGCCTCTGTTTTTCCATCAGTTAAATGGAATAATATATGCTTTCTTTTGCAAAATGCTTTGAGATATAAGGAGAAAAAAAAAAAGAGAAAATCAAGTTACTATTAATTATGGTTATTTTGTTTACTGTTTTATTGATTTAATGCCATCTTACTGTTAGCATCAAAGATTCTCAGGGAGATGTACTAGAAATTCAGTATCTCCAAGAGAAGGAAAATTCACAGAGAACAAAGAAATCAGAAAAAAGAAAAGGCCTCAGAGATTGGATCTTATTAAAGGAGATGATAGAAAAGGGCCTTAGACATCTTTCAAAATGTAAATCATACTTAGAGGACACATCTGAAGCTAATGCAATTAGGCATAATGTGAGATTAATATACTTATTTCAAATTATCCTATAATCAACCCTTTAACAAAAGCACTCAGTCCAAAACCAGATAAATGATAAAGATGAACGATGAGAAGGACAAAGTACTTCAGCTGAGTGAAGAGTAATAATAGTCTTGTTGTGGTTTAACCCTGCTGGCAACTAACCCCCATGCAGCCACTCACTCACTCCCCCCAACAGGATGGGGGAGAGAACTGGAAAAGTGAAAAAACTCACAGGTTCAGATAGAGACAGTTCAATTAGTAAAGCAAAAGCTGCACATGTGAGCAAAGCTGAACGAGGAATTAATTCATCCCTTTCCAGTGGAGAATCAGCACATTCATCACCCTTTATTCCACAACGTTCACATCACGCTCAGGTACAACGCTCTCCAATACAGTCTCTCTAGCCACCAACCTGCTTCTCATCCTCTGACATAATACACAGGAATCATTTCCCTAGTCTATGTAAAATGTCCATAAAATGTTCACAAATGTCCATCGAATGTCCGATGAGTTCATTTTGTCCACGGCCTTGGGTTCCGTCTGTCACGGTTGTCACTCAGGACAGGAGAGGTGGTGTGTTCTGTGGAGTTATTTGGCACCAAAGCCAGCTCAGGTCGAGTCACTGCTGCACTTCCACTGCTTCTTGTAAGGCTTCTCCACTGCTTTAGGTGGTCCCTGTAACGTGCAATTCAAATCATGGGTTGCAACCATTTAAAGGTATTTCCATTACAGTCTCCAACACTGATGCCTTTGGACGAAGCTATAGGGTTTAACATTGCAGTGAACTTCTTCCTTTGCTCCTGCTCTAGCTTGAACTTACCCCCAAGCTGCAGTCCCTGAGGGACTACCTGCTCCAAGTGGAGTCTTGTCTATGAGCCACAGCCTCTCCAGAGATGTACCTGCTGTGACTTAGGCTTATCCACAACCACAGTCACCTTGGGGTGCAGCTGTTCCAGCATGGGCCACAACCATGGCACTGACACAACCGTGGCCATAGATGCTTCAAGGTGTACCATCTCTGGTGTGGCCATATTCGTGGCTGTGGACTCATCCACAGGTTACTTTCACTCAAATTCCCACTGGAGTTCCAGCCTGTCCAGTGCAGCAGCACAGGCACAGCAGAGATGCCCTGGCCACCTGCTGGCCCAGGCACATCTCTGTTCTGTCATCAGAATGTTCCCAGGCATAGCAGAGTAAGCTGATAAGCCACATGGCAGGACAGCAGGCAGTGGAAGCAAAAAGCAGTCACTAACGAGCACTGGATTCTAATAATAACTGGCAAGCACAGGAACCTTCCAATTATTATCTAAACAGCAATGACAGCTATATATTCGATCTAGCATCTTTCAAACAAATATGTTGTTACCTTGAACCCTCCAAACCCCATGTTGGGCATGAGAAAGGACTGTCATGGATTCACTCCACTGACAGCCCAGCTCCACACAGCCACTCGCTCATCTTCCCCCAGTGCAATGGGGGAGCGAACCAGAAGAGAAAAAGTGAGTTGAGAGTCAAATGGGTGAGGAGATTCTATTCGATGACAACCTTTAGGTTTATCCTTTTGTGATTCAGATGTGATTGAGTTTCAGTTATTAAAGTAAACATAGTTGTGACAAATCTGGGCAGTTACAACTCCTCTGTGAAGTAACATGCATTCAGTTTTTCATTCTAATCAAACGAAGGAGACGTGGGTATGGCTGAATTTTGCAAACGCTGGCCCCGCTGCTATAGATGCATATATCAATATATGTGTGTACACACAGACATTATAAATAATAAATTTGAAAAACGCCTTTCTGTAGTTGTGTCTGAGGAGCAGCCTCAGTTTCTGACATTTCAAGTGACATTAAGAGAAGTCTGGCTTCCGAAATTACGCTGCCATGAAATGTGACGCAAGAAATCTTTTTTTGCTGGGAGTATCGCTCTCACTGTCTTTAAAAAAAGTAGGGGCGTTTGAAAGTAATTGTCCTGGTCCTGTACAAGTATTTCTCTCTTCTGCTGATTTGATGAGCCATTATTTGAGCAATCTGCTGAAATCATCTTATTATACTGATGGCTTTAAGGCTTTTCTGGACTTTCAGCTGATTGTTTGATTGCACTGATTCTGTAGGCTGGATGGGAGGACAGCACAATCAATATTATTGCAAATGTGGCTGCTTCTAGCAGCTTTTTTTAATTTTAAGGTTGTGTAATATTGGAGGTGAAGACAGTTCACAAATTGGATTTCAGCTTGACCAAGTACTGAAATACATTGTTTTCCCTTTGCCTTCAGTATATGGCTTTGAATTCTTCTGAATTACTGGTCTCCTTGGAGATCTTGTTGCAGGACATGAATTTACATTTAGTATTGTATGACTAGAGAAGTCATCACCGTATCACAGTTGTTTACTGAATTTATTTCAGGATGGGAATGTCCACAGGGCAAAGCTACCCATCTCCTGGAGGACAAGTTGTCACCCCTGTAGGAGGTCTCTACAAAGGTACAAAGGATTAAGAAGGCAAAGAAAACTAAACTGATTTTTACAGCTACCAAAAGAGCTCTAAGGCTCACAGCAGAAAGGTGTTGCTACCTCTCACCAGTGCTGTGATGAGCTCATAGACCTTGTCTGAGCACTTGGTCTGGTCCTGAGGTTTTCCAATCTTATGGCAGGAATAAGTAACAGTAGGGATGGGAGGATGGTGTTCCCTGTGCCTTTGTGCCCTGTTTGGAGAGTCTATGAGGGTCAATTGAAAATGATTCCAATCTGGAATTAAAAAATATGCTTTAAAGGCTGATTGAGCTCCTTGTTCATCTAGTCAAGGACTAGACCAGGAAGGCTTGCTGAGCATTTCAGAGGTGGGCAAGGAATACCAGAGGATTTTAGTCTAGATTCTAGATATGTCTGCCATAAAATCTCTTCAAGATATACCATGTGCACTCTCACACATGGATTTGGCTTTTAGATGTCATGGACATCTTAAAATCAGAGCAGACACAGCCTGCAGAGAACACCTGTAGTTCCTCATTCTGTTTATATTAGATGCTATTTCTAATTCTGTTTAATTATTTAATCTATCTATTAGAATCAAGGCAAATGGGTTTAGGAAGCTGTGCTAGCTGCTGTAATTTTTTGGAGTTGTAAAAGGAAGCTTCCACCTGCCAACCTAATAAACCAATGTGATTCTTCTAATCTTTTCACATTTACTGAGAAGTAACTAATTATATCATTCAGTATAAATTTGTATTACATCATCATGTTTATCCCTCTGTATTAGAGAGCAATGCATCTTAACAGAAAGAAGGGAATAATGCAATTAAGGATAAGCAAGTACACTGATGTGAATTTGCCTTTGGTTGAATACTCTTTGCTTGAGGTTTGATGGAACTTGCTTAGTCTAAAAATGGCTCACAAAATTAACCAGGGCCAAATTCTTCCATCAGCTGGATGGTTTGATGGCAGCTTGATCCAGCACACGGGCTTGTACCTACCAGGGAGCTTTAGATCAGAGAATCACAGAATCAGTTAGGTTGGAAAAGTCCTCTGAGATCATTGAGTCCAACCCATGACCAAACATCGCCGTGTCAACCATACCAGGGCACTGAGTGCCACATCCAGTCCTTCCATAAATACCTCCAGGGGTGGTGACTCCAGCACCTCCCTGGGCAGCCCAATCCAATATCTAATCACCCTTTCTGTGAAGAAATTCTTCCTAATGTCCAACCTAAACCTTCCCTGGTGTAGCTTGAGACTATGTTCTCTCCTGTTGCTGATTGCTTGGGAGAAGAGACTGACCCCCTCCTGGCTACACCGTCCTGTCAGGTGGTTGTAGAGAGTGAGAAATTCACCCCTCAGCCTCCTTTTCTCTGGGCTGAACACCCCCAGCTCCCTCAGCCTCTCCTCATGGAACTTGTGCTCCAGACCCTTCTCCAGCTTTGTTACCCTTCTCTGGACTTGAATGGAGTCATGTGGAACAAAAGACACCTCTGAGATCATTAGGGAGTGATCATAATCTTATAATTTTTTAATGAAATAAATGTTGCAGCTCTCCCCATCCATCCAGAGTGGGGAAAATAGACCTAAATGTTCAAACTTGTTCGTAGTCCCTTCAGAACACAAAAACGGGATTGTCAAGCAGTTTGGCTGAGAACTTATTTTGCTCATGGAATGAGGGATGCCCAGAATCAGGTTTTCCTCTGTCTCCCCATGATGTATTCATCTTTCAGATGTTAGGAAGAAATTATTTACTGTGAGGGTGGTGAGGCATTGGAACAGGTTGCCCAGAAAAGTTGTGGATGCCCCATCCCTGGAAGTGTTCAAAGGTAGGCTGGATGGGGCCTTGAGCAACCTGGTCTGTGGAAAATGTCCCAGGCTATGACAGCAGGTTGGAACCAGGTTATCTTTCAGGTCTCTTCCAATCCAAACCATTCTAGGATTCTATGATATAATTCTAAAGAAGGTGGGGAATAAGTGAATGTTTCTGTATTTCAAGAAGATTCTCCAAGGGTTGAAATGCAAACATCTGAAAAAAAAAAAAAAAAAAAGGAAATAATGTTCACTCATAAATGTAACAAAGAGAATCAGCCTCATCTAAACGCTGTGCAGTGTCCTCTGCTCTGCCAGTGGTTCAGGAGGTGCCTATTTCATGTGTTTTCTAATTGGTATTGTTTTCTGTTACTATGTGCTGTGTCATTTCTGCTGCCACAGCACCCGGAAAATATGGCCCCTCCTCCAGATCAAGTACATTAAAGCAAACGGGATTTATCCCCCAAGTGCAGTGAGGCAGGACCGCCCGTTCACTCCAGCTGCTGTCAACTGGGTGAGCAGCACTCGTGCCATCTCCTTGCAGCCTGAGCACACACCAGAGCTCTCTCTCTGCTCAGATGGGGTCACAGTTCAACCATGGACCAGAAACCATGTAAAAAGTCCCATACATTATCTCACTTTCAAGTGGATGTGTCCTCTTCCTTTTATAGAGTTTTCTTGGAATTAAAGACTGTTTTTCTGGTTGTGAACATCAATTATCCCACCAGCTTCAGTTAGCAGCTTTGATTTAGACCTCTGAGACTGTTCCTATAACTAATCAGAGCTTTTAATAACATTAGCTATAGTGACGCCCTTGTAACTTTGCTAAAAATTACTTAACACCTGTCAAGAGATTTGTTTTATTAACTTGAACAGTGGCAGGATTCATCTAGTTGGTAGCCAGTCATTCTCTAAAGAATCATTTTATTTTGGATGCATTTTTCAAATGCGTAATGTTTGCATGTTTTTCTCTGTCATTGGTGAGTGACTTCACGTTCTGCTCCACAGAAAAAACAAATTGGAAGGTCCTTATCGTACAGTGGGTGCAATTAAAATGAGAGGGCCAGACATAATGAGAGCTGGCAACAGGCTGTGGAGGGTTATGCAGAGAGACAGCACAAGAAGAGATGGATGTTCATTCTTGAGAGGGCGTTTTTTTTTTAACAAATGGTACAATTTGTGTTATGCCCAAGTCTGAATTGGGAACATCTAATTACAACCAGTGATGGGATCAAGTGGGCCATATATTAACATATATATTAACAAGATATGTGAACTGAGTGAAAATCTGATCCTTCAAATTCAATTGATGCTTTGATCCTGACTTCTGTGCAGTCTTCACCAATTTTAAGGGGAGGATGATTTTGTCCATGCCAGTCTAGTCCGTGCACCCAGGAGGATAGATGCATTTTCTGGAGGGCTGCTACCTCCTGATTTAGAGAGGCAAACACCTCCCAAACCCAGCAACTGCATCGCATTCGTTCCAGAGATCATCAATTGCCCTAATTCGGCAACAATCACACCTGGAGTTTGGAGAAATAACCTCACTGTGGATCTTCATCCTTTTTGCCGGACTGTTGAGATTTCAAACATCTCCTGGAGGGTTTTTGGGAGGCCCGAGATGCTTGAGCTCTGGTTTTGAGTGAGCCCTCAGAGTATGATCACACAGTGACTAATGCCCACTGAAGAGGTGTTGTCGTGCCAGAACCTGCCTTGAGCTTTGTGGGAGAGCCCTGGCTGAGCTGTGCCTGCTGCTTGGGGTGGTGATCGTGGGAGAGCTGGCATCAGGCTTTCACTGATGGCTTCAGTCAGTTTTCAATTAATCTTTTATCTAAATTTGAAATTCAAAATTTTAAGGGAGTATTTTTATCCCTCTAAAAACCCCTTACTATTAATAGGTAAAACAAGATCTTGGAGGGCTTTTACCATTTTTGAGTGCTTCCCAAAAGATGACGTGTAACACGGCCCAGGGAAGCACAACCCTCAACCCACACCTGCTGAAAACAGTGCAATTTATAGTTCTTTTCTGTCTGCAATCACATTCATGCACACCACATACTCCCAACTCACACGAGGGACTTAAAAAGACCATATGGCCCAAAGTTTCTTAAATCAGAGTAAACTAAGCCTGGAGGAAGGCTTTTTTTGTTTGCTTTGGATGGTCTGCCCTGCATCATTTTTGCAGTAAAAATGAAGAAATAAATTCCTGTCCTGCATGCCTGAAATTTTTAGCCCTGTTTACACAGCCGGGGTCAGGTTTGGCACAAGCAGTAATTGGGTGTCTTCATGGTCACTGCCCAAGATGCACCATGAAATAAATTGCTCTACAATGTATATTTTAATACGTTTACCTTTCAGTTGAGTATTGAAAACAGTATGTCAAGTTGAAAGGCAATAAAAACCTTTGTGTAAATATGCCCTAGAGATAGGTTGATTGAACTTGGGGTTTTTTTGTTTTATTCCTGGTGTCTTGTGAGAAAACTCTTTGTTGCAGAGGTGATGTGCTGCTGGATTTTATAATAAGGTTCCAACAGAACTTTTTACAAAGGAAATAAGTGTGGATTGGTGTTTGTTTTATTTTGGGTTTTTTGTTTTGTTTTGGTTTGGTTTTGTTTGGGGGGTTGTGTGTTTTTATTTTTATTTTATTTGTCTTCGTTTTTGTTGGTTCATTGTCAGAGGGTTTGTTTTTGTTTTGATTTTTTGTTTGTTTGGCTCTTTTCGTTTTGTTTCAATCCAGTTCAGGTTCTGTTTTTTAACTCCACAATTTCTTTTAAGCATTATATATAAAGATTCCTGCCCAATTCATGTTGGCTTTCAGGAATCTCTCTGTGTTTAGGCCCAGCATCTTACTTACTGTTGTCACCAGTGTGTCCAGTGTTTGTGACAAACTCCCACCTTCTTCCAAAGACCCAGAATTTCAGCATGCTCTTCAAATACTGGTTATGGATTGGATACCAACACTGTGGTTTTGCTCCTTTTAAACCAGTACAATTGCTGAGAAATTATCTCTTCATACAATATTAGATTTTGCCTCATTTTTCTCTGATTTGATAGTGTTTCTAACTAGATAGTGCCTAGTTCTGGTAATGGGCACACTTGAACTAAGGCTGTGGTCAGCAGGGACAGGAGAGTAGAGGGATCTCACCAGCACCACCTGTTACTGCTCTGGCTGATGGCCTCCCATCAGCCAGGGAGATGTCGGGCCCCCCAGGTGAGAAGGGAAGGAAAAAGAATCAGGTCTTGAGTTGTGGTCATTTTGCACTTACATGTTGATTATAAGAAGCTGCAGCAAAAAAGAAATTCAGATAGTAAATCTAACTCTGTAGAGAAGTCAAATCTCAGAGTTTAAAAAGAAAAAAAAAAAGTCATCCAATCTTCCCAGCATCAGAAAAATATCTCTGAAAATAACAAGATTATATAAAAATTTCTGTTGGGTTCTTGGTTTCAAGCCTTTAGGGTGTACTTGAGCCGTGCAGTCAAACCATTCCCTGTAACCCTGAAGGCTAACAGATACCAAAATAAAATAAAATCAAAATGAGAGTTGAGCCGCAGCATTACTCATGTCTTTACAAACTCAGACTTTACAAAAAAAGCCCACAAGTACCCAAAGACTGAAGACAAACTTAAGAGACTTGGCAGTATCAATACTATGAGTACAGAGCAGAGAGTGAAGTTGTCTGGAAATTGGTGGTGAATTTAGATTGTCTGGACTGAAATGTGCAGGAAGAAAACCAAGGGCACTATTAGTGTTAAGAAAACGAGTCTCTTGCAAATTCTTACTTTTTCTCCCCTCCCTTAAATATATAATTTAAGGTGCCATTTGGAACTTCGGAAAGAAAATTTATTTTATTTTTGAATGTATATTCTTTCCAATTTGACAGTGCCCTTTTCAATAATTCAATGAGATTGGTGAGAAGAAAAAAGGAGCTGTAGTGAGTCAACTCTGCAGCTCAGCAGTGAGTGAGTGGCACTGCAGCCTCAACGCAGGTAATAAAATGGAGAAAGGAAGAGCAGGGAAGAGAGACTAAAAATTAATAAACTGGCTGAACATCTCTTTAGTGACAGACTTATGGAGCAAAGAGAGACATATTAGCTCTCCTTATTGTTTTGCATGATGAAATTATGCCTTAAAAGTAGTTGGAAAAAAAAATTTCATCGTGTAGAGTGTTGAATTTGCCTCTTGGATTTGCTTTAATTTTTCTTTGGCAAATTTTCCTGTGGGAAAAATAGGCACCAAACTTCATTTGACCCATGTTCTACTTGGGTTTCTTTTCTGTTCTAAAAGTCTCCTTTCTACTTTCTTCTTCAGAAAATAAGGGAAGGGCAAGCAGCACGTGACCTCAGTTGTTGGTATGAAATATGACAGGGTAATTAATGGTGCTAAAACAAGAAACTCCTCTTTTCTCCTTTCAGGCACCAGAAAAAGCTCACATCTTCATGCAAACCTTATACTTTGGGATTATCTCTAACTGGGATGTACTGGACTGAGAGGTTTTAACCGCAGATTATCACAATTCACTAAACTGATCAAAGGGGAGGTTTTCACCAGCAAATCCGTGTCTCC
This sequence comes from Empidonax traillii, assembly GCF_003031625.1. NCBI lineage: Eukaryota > Metazoa > Chordata > Aves > Passeriformes > Tyrannidae > Empidonax > Empidonax traillii. Next base: position 516,919 of record NW_020955978.1, on the reverse strand, counting down.
TGGGCCCATCTCTAATCACATACAGAAAAAGCATGGAAAAAGTAAGAATCCTCTTCTCTCCTCTTGCACAGCATGGATCGGTGTGGGAACTTGAACTCGGCTTTCCATCAGCTGACAAAAGTAGGAACTTTGCCCTGAATCCTTGATTCAGGGAAAACCCTTTGGTTTTGTGTTGTGTCCCACTCCAGGGCAGGTTTATAGGGCTGTCCAATACTGGCTGATTCCATAAGTCCTGCCAACATGGAATTATTTCTGGTTGATGCTGGGGCTTCCCACTCTAAATATTTAATCGCTCTCCTGCTGATGTTACGCATCAGAGCTGGGGGCTGCAGCTGCCTTCTCTGATCATAATGGAATAAATGGGAATACTGCTTTTATGTGACAGACAGCATGTTTCTCTGGCTTAGTCTGCAGTGGAGGACATGCTTTCCCCTGAGCACGTTAGTGTTGCTTGCACATAAACAGAACCTGGAAGGACTTGAAACGGCAGACTCAGCCAAGGTGGTGATGATTCACCACGGAGATGACGGTGCTGCTGAAATCCACCTGCCAGTTAGGGATGCCATCAGTGCTTCGGTTTGAGGGAGAGCCTCTCGTGCTTTGCACCCACTGATGACTCCAGGGCATGGGCAGGAGGGACATGGGGACTAAAGTCATCTGGAGTAATGACCTGAAGGGAGTGGAAAGCTGGGAGTCATGTCTCGAAATGAGTTCAGATTTTCCCTTTGCTTCTCAGTGAGGTCAGTGGTTTGTTAGAAAGGGTGGCTGAAATAAAGCTTGCTGACATTATCAGAGATTTAAATTGAACTTAGCTTTTTCTCAGAATAATTGCAGGTGCTTTCTTTAAAGCAGGATAGAGAAGCAGTGCCAAGAGTGGGGCTGACTGTGCTCATGGGGACGAAGGGCTATAGCTTGTCCCACCCTATTTCCCCTGGCATAATGTAAGGCATTACATTGGCAGGGGGATTAGAACAACCCAAGAGATTTCAAAGGATAGAAAACCCATCTTGAAGGAATAAGCCAATACTTAAGTAATGAGGGTTAGCACAAAGCTTTCATGGGGCTGGAGTGCTCTGTAGCAGCCCTGTGGCAGTGCTCTTACACCTTCCTCTAACAGACATAAACCAGTGTTGCAGGCATTGCACAGCACTTGCTGGACTAGATTCACCTTTTTGATATATTGGGCATCAGAAAATCTGTTGAGAAGGCAGAGAGGGAGGAGAGGGAGATCATCAGCTGGTATAAAGCAGAACAAGTCAATTAGTACCGATGGCACGCAGCTGGCACCAGCTGAGGCACTTGCTCCCCCGGCTTTTCCCTGCAGAGCTGCAGCAAGTTGTTTGTCTGGGAGTTGGCAGGACACGGAAACAGCTGTCCTGTCGTGTGTGTGAGACCTTGTCTTGTCTGTGTGCAATGGGCCATTGCATGGGTGGGCACACAACAGTCCCAGTGCTCCCTTTTACCCAGGAAGCCCCTAAATCACTGATCCTGAGAGATCAGGAGAGTGAACTGGGTGAAAAATCTCTCCATATTTTCTTTCTTTCATATGCTTTTAATGCAAACCTTTGTTACAAGCTGGGAGGATTTTTGATAAAACTGCTCTTAGATCTGACACAGTGTGGTGTTTCTTCTCTTCTTTCACTCAGGCAGGTGTTGAGGGGCTCTGTAACTTTATAGAATCATAGAATACCCTTAGTTGGAAGGGAGCCATCAGGATCATTGAGTCCAACTCCTGACCCTGTGCAGGACACTCCAAGAATCACACCATGTGCCTGAGAGCATTGTCAGACCAAAGAGAAAACACTGAACCCACTTTGTCTCTCCTGCTTTTTTTAGTTTAACTTCCCTGACTGAGCATGTGTAAGCAGTACAGTGCTCCCCTTGCAGAGTTATTCATTGTGTGTAGCATTTAGAGATAAATATGAAAAAAAAAGCAGGGCTGGAAATCTTCAGGGTATTAGTTTCTTGATGACTGTGTTTGTGCAATTAAATGGTTAGAAACCTAGGCTGACACTTCCGTGGCTGACAAGCTGAGGACGCCCCATGGGGCTGGTTCCAAGCTTGGCCGTGGAGTCAGGAACCCTGCACTGGGCAGGCAGAGCTGGGCTGGCAGCCACCAGCATATCTGATGGGATGCCACTGAGAATTAGACAGCAGGAAAGTTGAAATGTGGGGCTGTTTGTTAATGCTGCCTTGGAGCCCCTGCTGAAACACGGTGGGTCTGTGCAGGCAGAGTGGGAGTGGAAGGTTGTCCTTGCTGCGGGAATATCCATCCTGTGGGAGTCACGGAGAAAACGTTGGTACCTGAAGAAATCTGCTTTGTACCTCGTGCTTTTGCTTGGTGCTCTTCACATTCTCCCCTATATTGCCTCAGGGTTGATGCAGGAGGAGCAATGTCAGCCCGGGAAAAGGTGGCTCCCTGACCCAGCTCCAGCTGCAACTGGTGCTCTGACTGTGCCTGCAGCAGATCGGGGTGGCTGATGGGCAAGTCTTGTTTATTTTCATCTGTGGCCTGAACCAAGGATGCTCCATACCGCTCCACTTTTCCCATTTTTCCAGCTGGTGCTCCAGGCATCTGCCCTGTTCTCATGTTTTATGTCGCTTGGGATCAGCCGTGTAAGAAGACAAGATAGTCTGAAAGCATCAGCACTGGTGATTCAGAGCTTGGTATGAGCTGATTTTTCCTCCTGCACAACAAATTGTTTTTCTAGTTCAGAACTAGCTCAGATACTTCTGCAGGTGCTCTGCTGATGATATACAGGAGGGACCGATTTCTGCCACTTAGTTGAACTCTGAAGGGAATGGTGGTAAAAATCAACAAATCCCAATTTTTTTTTTTAAATTTTTTATTTTTCCCATCCTGAAGATGTTACTCAGGCTGCAAAGAATGAGCAGGCAGCGGAATAAGAAGATGCTTTTACAGAGGCTTTTTACAGAGCTGCACTTGAAGTGTTTTGTTTGGATTTTTAAATGTCAAGGCAGTCCTACTGTTTAATTGAGATTTAAATATGAAATAGGTTCCCAAACAGGCACAGGCTGTGCAATGTCATAGCTGATATTAAACCTGGGACTCAGCTACCTCTCCCCTTCCATTTTAACAGCCCAAGATTGAGCACATGTAAAAGTTGGAAGGGTTGCACTGAAGGGATGCCTGCATTCCCTCATCTTCTGTCTTTGTTAAGTACTTAATTATTTTTGTTGCCTTCTTACCTATTCATAAGTGGGAACTGCTCTGTGTCTGATGTGGGTAATTTCTCATTGTATTGTGCCTCCAAATTGACATTTATAAATTAAACAGCGGTGTAGCATCCCAGAGAGCACCATTGTGGTACAATTAGGAATGTAATTGCGTGGAGTCACCTGGGAGGCAGCTGGGACGGGGAAGGCATGGCAGATATTAGAGATGGGAATGGCAGAAGTAACACCAATGTGCAGAAAACCCGCCCAGACAATCCCATTAGAATTGTACTCACCAGTTTGCTCTGAGGAGGGAGGGTGGAAAAACCTTTAGAGAGCTGAGTGCTGGGTCTGCCTTCGCTGAACTCAGACGAAATGTTCACTTTAACTTCACCCTGAGCAATATATTGATTCTTAACGCAGGAATCTTAGGTGCCTTATGCTAGGTATGGAAAAGCCACTGGAAAAAGAAATTAATTTAACTCCTCCTGCATGCTGAGACCTGTTACAGGTTCATGGGTCCCTGAAGACCCACACTACCACCTTGTCTCCTTGCAGGTGGGATGCTCTCCCAGGTAATGTTGCATAGATCTGAGATTTCAGGTAGAACTGAGTCAGGTGCAAGCTTTTACAACTTGGCAGGGGAAACCATATGCTCCCTGAAGTTGTGTTTACTTCTGCTTTTATCACAGAGTTTGGCATGTAGCCTCCTTTCAGATGTGATTATCATCCTAATTGGTCCTAATGAGAACTACACATGAAGAGGAAAGGGGATAACGAGTGTTCCTTCCCCAATCTTGTTCTATCTCCATATTACAAATAATAGAAAAAAATACTTGTGTCTCTTTAATGTATATATGTGTAAATGTATATATATCCTCTGCATTGCTGTTGTTTTCATCATAATCTTCAGCCCCTGAATGTGTTTCACATGGGATTTTTTAGCTTCTTTAGGAAGAAGAAAGGCTGAAAAAAAAAGATTATGGGGAACACTGGGTGTTTTTTTTTTCCCCTGCCTGAATTGGAGTAAAGACCAAATGGGCAACTCTGGAGGCATAAAGCTTCCTGCTTCCTGCTCCCATCTCACCTTCGTGCTGCCAGCACTCATCTGTCCAGCCCCAGGAAGGGCAAACCTCCTGTGTGCAGCTCCCTGGCAGAGCTGCTGTTTGGGAGGGATCGATCCCAGTCCCTGCTCCTGGGGTTTGCAGCACGTGACTGGGTTGAATCCATGAAATTTGCTTCTTGCTGGGTAAACAGTGCCTCGTGGTAGCCTGCCAGGGGCTGCTGACACTGGCTGCGTTTGGATCAGTGACCTCCTGGGGAATGGGGCCCTCAGCAGTTTTATGATTAACATTTTAATGGTGTGCTATCAGGGAATGTTTTTCTCAGGAACAGGCACCCGGAAAAACTCATGTCTCGACTGTTTCTCCGGTTGGAATGGGCACTGCACGTTTGCTAAGTGTGCTGGGGGCTCTCCAGGCTGGGGTGAGGAAGAAGAGGTTTCCTTGGAGCTCACAGAGGTCCTCTTACCACTGGGAAGGGGAAAAAAATGCTTGCAACAATTATGCATCCTCTGTTTCTGCTTAACTGAATAAATGGCCCTCTGGACCATTTATTAGTCCAGGTTATTGTGATTTACTGGGTGATGCTCGGAGGGATGCCTCTGGTTTATTGGAGTTGCATCCCATTTTGGGGTTGGGATTAACAGGACAGTGCACAGCCTGGGCTGTGCTGGAGCTATTGGAACACAACTTGAACTGCCCTTCTATGCTGGGGAGAAATGAGGTGCCATCCTTCATATTTAATGGCCATTTTGGGAGCAGGGGTGTTCTCTAGGCATAGGTGACCTGTGGAGCAGCAGCAGAGACCATCTCTGGCCCCACTGCTTACCCTGTGTGTGTGCCAGGGTTGACAAGTGTGAAAATGGATGTGGTTAGAGCTCATCCTGAGGGACAGGAGTGGACCTCCAAAAGGCAGCAGATACCTCCCATAAACAACATTCCTGGTAAAAGCAGGAGCAGCAAATGGGTGGCTTTTTAAGGGTTCCTTCCCAGCCATAAGGCAGCAAAATTCCATGTGGCCTACATAGCCAAGCAGCTTTGAATTGACTCTGTCCTTAGGTGATGTGACTCAGTGTTCCGTAAATCAGTGTAGCTTCATCAGCACAGTAACTCAGGTAAGTACCAGGAAAGGACCTGGACCATGGATAACATGGAAATAATACAGAAAGCCAGGGATGAATAATTTCAGAATATAGACATAGTCATGGTGGTAGAAATAATAATAATATTTTCCCTAGTGAGAGGAAAATAGACCTTTCATGGTTGTTGTGCCTGGAGCTATTAAATATGGATGAGACAGATGAAATGCTGCTTCTCCTATTACACAGAAATGAATAAACAGTAATTCTCAATCACTAAATGCATCTCAGGCTTAAAAAACCTCACAGAACCAAGTTAAATATGAACACCTGCTAACATTTGTGTGTGCTACTCCAAGGCTTTTGTCAACAAAGAGAAAAGATTTGCTTCTTTATAAAGACTCTGATGGCAACTCAACCAAAGGGTTTTTCACTGCTAAAGTTAAGAAAACAGGTTCAATGCCAAACATGGGCGTCCAGTAAACAAGTTTACTGTTTGACTCATTGGGCTGATGATTCTGCTTGTTTACTGCAGCTTTGGTAGGGTGTGATTTAGAAAGCAAGAAACACTTCTGAAATTTTAAATTTTCATGGCAAGATTGGAGAGAATGATGCCAGCTTCTCAATGAATCTCTTTTCCAGGGAAGAACTAAGCTCTAGGCATATCAGGGATGATTTATGTGTGAGGACAGCAGTCTGTGATACAGGAGGAGGGCTAAAGCAAAAGGTCTAAGGGAGTAAAGGCTGTGTGTGACCTGGCAGCACGTGAAGATGGTCTTCCAGTTCAGTAGTGGGTGATGGACTGAAGAGACCTGGGGTTAATCTGCTTTATGACCTTCCTTGCCCTAGTTCCCACGTATTCATACATGTGACAGCACTGCCTAATCCCATAAGGATGTTGTAAGGATAAATGCATGAGAAATTTTGAGAGTTTAGGCTGTTCTGGCTGAAGGGATGCAAAGGCAAATTGTTGTATGCCGTTCAAGATGTTATAGCTAAGGATTAGGATATGAAATTTAATTTCACTTGTGATAGGTACCTTCTGATCCCACAAGAGACAAGTGTTAAATGCAAGAGTAATTAAAGGCCCATCACTAAGAGAAAAATAGAGGAAGACAGGGCTTATATTTATTGCACAGAAATCAGTCCAAGAAGATCACAAAGGCTCTTTCCTCTGCCAGCATCCACCCCAACATTGCTCCATATGTTTGTGATGCACCTCTCAAAACTCTGTTTTCCCTGGACATCCCGTAGTAATTCTCTGCTGGTTCAATTCCTCTCAAGACAGAGATTGTCTTTATTACTACATGTCTGATGACTGGGTTGCTTAGGTGAAAATGCACTTGCTGGAATTAGACAATATTTTCCATGCACTTTTTGCCATGGGTTAACCCTAAAGATGTTCCTGTCTGTCTCAGGGTTGCTTGACCATTCATGCATTTTACATGACCACTTTCTCCCATGATCTGTTCTTATGGACCATAAGAACACCTGTACTGGATCAGAGCAAAAATGCAGCTCATCCAGTGCCCTGTCCCTGCAGACAATCCCAGATGTCTGTGGAGGAATGTATAGGTCAGCATTTAGCAGGAGTGTACTTAAAATACTGTGAGTGGTCCTCCAGCATTCAGTGAGATGTGTGCAGGCATTTTCTGAGACTCAAATGGTGCCTTTAGTGATCTGAGATGAATTTTGTCATCAGTAATTATCCAGTTGTTTTCTGAATCCTTGTTAATGTCGACTGTGTCCTGTGGGAAGAAGCTGGATGAAGTGTTTTGAAGCCTGGATTTCCTTCTCAAAAGCATATTAACTTTTCAGAATCTATCAGATTCTTTCATGTGTTCAATAATATATCTTTGGCCGGAAGTATATGCTTCATTATAGTTTTTACTGATGTCAGTCTTACTAATCTGAAGCTCTCTATAACTTCTGAATTATTCCCTTTTTAAAAGTTATGCCAGGTTAGCTAACTTCTAATTTTTGGGTGCCCATAAACTTTAGAGGGGACGACTCCAGTCCATGTTTGAGCTCCAGTAATTTCATGCCCATGTTCCCCTAGAATGAAGAAGTCCAGGCTATAACCCTTCCTACAACCTTGTAAAGAAGGTTTCCAGTGTAAGAACCTCCCAAAACCACCCTGCAATGAGCACAAATGAAAAAAAAAAAAAAAAAGTCATTTTTTTGCTATAGTCACAATGGCTTTATTCATGCTGCTTCTATACTTGGTTCTTCCTGGTCCATCAGTGGTCTGACACATGTCTGGCTTCTGATATGTGCAAATTAGTCTTATTGACTTCCTTGCCTGGTGCAACTGTTCTTCAGATGCTTTCCCCTGCCTTTTGAAGTTTTTATATTTTAGCCACTAGAACTTAAAATCCATTTTTGCTTCCTCATTTGGACACAAAACTTCTGATTTTGAGGATGCTGTCTTACTTCTCATATTTTCTCTTGCCCAGCTGCGTGGTCTGCCAGACTTGCCTGGTTTTGGAGTTGTACCTTGGGGATATATTTGTTCTGCATTTCAAGCACTGATGCTTTTAAACAGCCTTTGCCTCCTGCAAGTTTTCACTCTCCTGGTTCTGTCTCTCAGGGCCTTCCCACTTCTTGTTTAACAACTTTGCTAATTTTTATAATTATTCTTTCAAAATTAAACATGACACTGAATATTTAGTACAGTGTAAGAGGTTATACATCCTTTCCTACGAATTCTGGTTTTGTCTCATGTATATCCTACATGAGAGTTTCTTGCCATGAAGAGTGAAGGGGAATCCAGTTCTTGCACACTCCTTTTGCTGATTGTTTCTAGCCTCCCTCTCTAGTCCTGGTTTAAAAAACATTCACTGTATTTGTGATGAGAAACCATTACGTGACATGGGAAAGCAGCTGGTTACTTAACGTGTTTAAAACGTGTTTCGCTAGAGATTTATGGAAAGAAATTATCGAGCATCAAATTTAAAATGAGCAAAGAAGAACACTCTCATCTGATCTGTACTTAGTGGAGCTTAATTCCACAGGCTACTGAAATGTAAAGTGTAAATGGGTTGGAGAAAAATGAATTACACAGATTAGTAGAGGACAAGTACCTAAAACATGATGGGTCAGTGCAACTGTGACTTGAATAGAGATCCTTTTTTTTGCATCACTGACTGCTGGAGGCTGGGGAGATAACCAGGGTGGGAGGAAGTCTTAAACTACTTGAGTTCTGTTTCTTCACAACCTTTCTTTAAACAACTGTTGATGGCTATTACTAAAGGAAGGACCCCGGGTTGGGGAAACCCTGTTGCTTCTTTTAAGCCTTCTGCATATCTTCCTTCCTTTAACCAGGTGAAAAGGATAGGCTTCATGAGCACTCCCTGTGAGTTTACATTTCAGGAACGTCAAGTCTCTATTTGTTTGGAATGAGTTTTCATGCACTTAAAAATGGAAACATTTTAATGGGGTTAGAGCTTAGTTTCAAAAAGAGCATAAAGTTTCACATAAAATTAGACTCTTACCCCTGGCAGAAAACAAAACTCTTTTCCCCAAGGAAATACTGTGTTTTTTCTGCTACTCTAACAGTTTTATATGCATTTCTTATTAACTGTTGTTTGCATCTTTTGGGGGGAATTGACTCTCAGTTAACCTGCACAGTGCATTGGGAGAGATATTCCTGCAATCCTGCTGTTCCTCGTCTCTCTGCCAAGTGTTCTCCTGCAATCCTTTTGGGGTGCTTTAGGCTTCTGGGGCGCATGTCACTTGGCAGGATAATTCCTTTTTATTCGTGAAATTATGCAACAGCTTCCAAAGAAACACGGGAATTATTGCTGTCAGATTTGAAGAGCTGCGTTCCCCTCTTCCCGCCTCATCAACTCATGGGGCTCGTAGCAGTGCCCCTCATCCCTGCTTCCAAGGCCTGGGCTGGGTTACCTGCACCCACAGGGAGGCCGAGAAGCACAGTGGTGGTGATGTCAGTGTGTGTGTGAGCATGTCAACCCGAGATGGAAATGAGTTCAGAGAAATTTCATTTTTTAAAATAGGCAGGGCATGTGGCAGTCATCTCCTAGGAAACCCGGCATTGTATTATGAGGCTGTAACGTGCTGTGATTACATTTCAGATAGAGGGGATCGGCGTGGCTGTCAGATTGTTTCTGGTGGAGTTTTCCGACACAGAAGGACATCCCTTATGCAGCAGTTGGCTTTGGTTGGTGTTCATGTGTTGGTTGAGGCACTGAGATGGTTCCCCCTGTGCTGTTGCTCACTGGAGGATGGGAGGTGAAGACTGAGGCATGAGTAGCCTGGCTCTGCCGTGTGTTTTACTGTGTGCTGGGGCTGTGGGCAGTCAGAGTCTGTCATGGCTCTGATGAGTCAGATGAAACTCAGAAGCTTGCCCAGGCAGATCTGGAGGTTTTCACTCTTCATCTCCTCAACAGCAGAATTGGTAAATACATTAGTGATTGTTTTCTATGAAGACTAAACCACTTGCTATTAAACCAGGAACCTGAAGACTTTTTATGGGCAATGTGACAGAGATAGTGATGTCTGTCTCACTGCTGATGTCTTCCATGGACCTTCTCAATGATCAGTTGCTTCCAAGGACCAGACTGAACTCTTTGGGCAGGGAGATCTGTCCTCCATTCAGATGAAATGCAGGAAACACCAGCACCTTTTCTCTCTCATGATTCTCTAACGTGCTCAGCTGCTTTCATGCAGATCTGTGATGCTGAAAGGACTCATTCCCTCATGACTCCATCTTCTACCATATGGGCAAGGCAGCAGAAGGCAGGGATGGTTCCCATCCCCAGAGGACAGGATTTCTACATGGTCACTGATCTCTGTTAAAAGCATGGGATAAACCCTGAGGACTACTGTTACCAGCCCTTGCAGGCTTCCTCCTTCATCTGAATAAATGCTGAGGCTGGGCATGGTTTGGATGGAAGCTGATGCAGCTTCTGGTTCCCCACATCTCCTGGGGAGTTTCATTTTGGCCAGTTCCTGGATAACTCTGTGACATCAGTGAATGTTCCTTCAGAGCAGTGTGGAGGCTCATGACAATGAGTTCATGGGAGGAGAGTTGTGCTGGTGCTGAATCTATTCTGCAAGTAACTTTAGTAGTCTCAACACAGCACCTTAAATATGGAGCAGCAGAGAAATTCCTCGTCAGCAGAAGCTGAAAGGAAAACCCTTTTTGCACTGACTTTTTTGAGTGAGAACAACTAAGGCTTGCACCTGTGGCAAGTGTGTGGCAATTCTTTTTGCAGAAGTATCGGTGGGTTTCAAAGTCCCTGGTAACTTTGTGTACAGTAACGCTGAAATAATCTTTGCCAGAATGTTTATTATCAAGCTTGCCAGTTGCTAGGCAAAAGAGTTTGCTAAGATTTCTTAATGTACCTCAGCTCAGACATGAAGCTGCATGTGGATACATTAGTGAAGAGGCTGGGGAGTAGAAAAGCAAACCCTCTTCTAGTATTTTGAGAGGTGGCCACTGAAAGATGGAGCTCTGAATATCCTGCAGTGCCTTTTCCTACCAGAGCTAAGTTCTGAGCTGCAAAGCCATTTGTATTCCATTGTACTGAATTGTGTCTCTCTTTTTTTTTTTTTTTTGTTTGTTTTGTTTTGTTTTGTTTTGTTTTGTTTTTTAATTTTAAACTATGACTCGGAATGGGCAAAGATAAAAAATAAATGTATTTTTTTTATTCCAGCTATTTAAAATGAATACGCAGGACTGGCTGGCTGGCTGAGACAACAGGATTAGAACAGGCCAATTAGAGTTTCATAGAGGCACAGAAGGGCTCTCACACAATGGGAATTGTTCAGCTATGCTTGTGACAGCTCTGGACCCTGTGGCCTCCTCTTTTGGTGGCTGCTCATCACATTCATGGAGGTGCTTCCTGACTGGGACTGCACATTGGATCTAAAGGTTTCAACTGGAAAAGGCAGATCCCAGGAGATGTGCCTTGATTTCATGGTCTGGTTATCTAACTTAAATTTGTTTTTAGAATAGGCAGGAACTGTGCTGTGATCATCCACACTGATGTCTGGGCATGTCAGATGGTCTCTTTGACCAGAGTCACACGGCAAATGGAATGGAGAATTTTTGATTGACAGGGTTTAAGGATCCTACAGAGGCATAGTGGGCTGTCCTCAATATATTTTTGGATGTGATGTAAGCATCTGTTGGAGTTGCAACAGGAATGGGCACTCTTAGATCATGCAAAGCTCCCAGCTTTTAAATAATTAAGTAAGAAGAATCACAGAACTGTCAAGGTTGGAAAAGACCTCTAAGGTCATCTTGTCCAACCATTAACCTAATGCTGCCATCCTCACCACTATCCCATGTCCCCAAGTCTCATACTGGTCCATTTAGCTCCTGTCCAAACACCTGTCCAAACACCTTCAGGCAAAAAATCTTGGCTAAATGGAAGATTCTCATGGTTTAGGCACAACTGCAAAGCTATTTGACCTTTAGGCAGTGGCTAGTTCTGTCTTCATTAAAGAACTCTTCAGAAGGAACATAGAAATTCTTCCAGGCAAAATCTTGGAGGTTTCCACGGTGTGCCAGATCTTTTCTTAAGTTTCCATGTGGAAGAAGAAGAAGGAACGTGCTTTTCCAAATTGATGTAATCTGCTTTATATCTCCAGATAAGATCTCCAGAAATAATAGACCCTGCATATATCAGTGTCAGAATAGGGAAAGGCTTTAGAAAAAAAAAAAAATTATGGAGATCACTTCTACCTCAAGAAAGGTTTGAGGTCATTATTAGAAGAAAAAAGGTTATTTTCTTGTGAGAATGCTGCCATCAGATAAACCCTGGGAGGCAATGAGCTCCTTTTGACTTAAAAGATGAAAGTGCAAAAAAGGTACTTAAATATTCACTTTGGAAAGAAAGTGATCATCAGTGGAGAGAAAAAACCTGCTTAACAGCTCATTTGTGGAGTGTATAATGGAAGGGAGTTCTCAGCACAGAGAATTGTATGTTTTGCTTTTGATTCTGCATAGCTTTACTGTGACTGCCACAGAGAATGTAATATAAATGTAATAGGCTTCTAAAGACAATACTTCTCTTTCTGGTAGGGGTCAGGATTAATCAGAAAGGAGCAAATAGTTCAGGAAAGAGGAGGATTGCAATAACAAACATGACTGAGGATCTGAGCTGGGCCACTTTCCCTTTTTAGCATCCATGCATCACTGTCTCAGAACAGATTGCATTGCATCCCATTAAATTAGCATACACCAGACAGCTAAAACAAATTAGTGCATCTCAGAAGGGGAAGAGGTTCTTCAGAAACTTTCCTTTTTGGCTTAATTTCTGTGCTTTGTGTGGTTCATTCATCTTTGAACCCAAGTTTTATGGCGCTGAAGCCCGTGTGCCTCATTCTGCTCTGCATAGGATGGCTTGTCTTGCCTGGAGGTCTCCTTGATCGTGTGCTTTGGTGCCTGGAGTGTGTGTTGGAGTGTCCCACGAACCGTGGGAATTCCCATCTGCGTGGCTGGGAGCCATCCCAGCACTGCTCTGCTCTCCTGCCTGCATTACAACTCAAAAACTGGCATTCCCATGCTTTGCCCTCAAAGCTGGAGCTGAGCTGGCTCGTGGTGGTGGGCAGGGAGAGGTGCTCAGGGTGCAAGGGAGCAGCGTGGCACCTCTGCTGATGCCTCTCAGCATCACGTGTGAAGGAAGGGAAGGGAGTTCCTCGGTGACAAGGCGTGCTGGTGGCGTGTGCCATGCCCTGGCTGAGACCCTGAAATTAATCCTGGAGTAAACTAATGTCAACTACAGAAGGGTTTAAATGGCTTCCAGTAATTTTTCCTTGAATGAAAATGATCGTTGCTCATTGAGGATGTGGTTGTGTTCTGGAGAAGGTGGTCCAGGGGAAGAGGCAGGGTTGTGGAGGAAACCACCTTGACTATATTGTCATAAATTCATGCTTTATGATGTGCAACTTTTTTTGTGTTTTCTTACTTCATAGAAGTCTCTCTCCTCTGAGTAGCTTTCCTTTAAGTAGCTGACATGGAGTTCCAGTCTTAATTCTAGTCCTTTTGGTGGGATCTTCTTTGGAGTTTTTTTTGTTGTTTTGTTTCTTCCCTCTGAGATTATAAAATACTGAGTAGTTAAACCAAAAGAAATGATGAGCCTCAAATTGCCATTAAAATTCTCGTAGCTGACTTTGGTGACAAAAACTGTCAAAACACTAAGCTGTTGTAATTGTAGATAATAGTACCCAAGGAAATGGAAGTTAAATCCAAACAAATAGAAAAGCTTTCAACCACTACACAAGATGAAAGCTTTGTGCTGCTCATTCTCTCTCAGCAAGTCAGTCCCTGCAATGGTGGGAGGAAACCAAACTGGTTTATAAGGAGGGGAAAGAAGAAGCTCTACCTGCAGCATAATATTGTTGTAATGGTCATTGCTATAAATCCCAGCAGAGATTGTGTTTATTGTGAGATTATTGATGTGGTTGCTTTCTCCCAAAAATTGCATTAAAAGGGGGAGCAGCAAAGTGACTGGAAAGATGAGTCTGGAGTTGGGGATGTGCTGCCCATTCCTTGGGCATGGTGACTCCCAGGGTCCTCTGGCATTGTGGGGAAGTGTGTGGTCACTGAAGGACCCCCGTGGTTTTAATATGCCCTAACTTGGACAAAATGCTGAGGGTATTGCCATGAGGCAGTGGCTCAGGGCACAGGGAAACATGTCAGTGCTCCAGAAAGAAGCTCCTTGCACAGGAACATCCAGAAAAGAATACTTTTCCCCCTTGCCATCGTTTGAATGTCCATCAGGCCGTAGCAACAGCATTTTGGCACACTGGGAAGTGCTGTTTATCATCAGCAATGGGTCAGTGTAGCAGCCCCACCTCCGGGCATCAGGCATTTCCATGGGGTCACCACTTTGGGTGGGGATCAGGATCAGCCCTGGAGAGGGGAACCAGGGTCAGACACAGCCCAGGGCAGGGCCATGTGTGGTGAGCAGACACTCTCTGGGCCTGAAGGTAGGAAATAGCATTTTCAATTGTGGCTGGGTGGCTTACTGGAAGTTAAATGAGAAGTGAGGCTAAAAATACCAGTGTTAATACGGCGATCCCAGTTGCTGTGCTCTTGCCCAGGCAGAGGAAGCATTGCCATAGAAGGGGCTGCAGGGCTGGAACTGGGTGTTTGATGAATGAAAATAGCTAGAAAAAGCATTTGTGCTCTAAAGAATGGATGGCTACAGTCAGATTAGTCAGCATGTTTCTTTTCCCACAAATTTATATCCAGTTCTTGGGAATTAGCAGGGATAATCTGGGTTATTTACCATGTGTAACACAGTCCCAAAATGCTTCTCCTTTCCTCCTGGCTCACTAAAAGCACCCACCACACTTCGGTTTTATTAGCTTTCCATTCAGACATCACTGAGCTATTGAAAATGACATTGTAAATTCATTTTCATGCCGCTGTTGTCAATACAATATTGTCACTGATGGACATCATTTTGGAATGAAAAACTTTATTTCCAGCTTTAGTTTGGGTTTATGCTGGGACGTGCCTGGATCATGTGTGAAGAGAGTGAGGAGGTGTGTACAGGAACAACTGAGTAGAAAATAATATAAAAAAATTACTTGTACAGAAAAGTGGCTTAGTAGAAGAGTAGTCTGCAGGAGCAGAATCTCCCTGGTATGTTCTGGTTACACAGAGCCTGAGTCTGAGCTCATCCCACAAGTCTGAAATGGAACTGAAGGGTTTTTTTCTTCCATACTTGCCTCTGTTTGTGGTGCAGTGCAAAGTCACCCCTCTCTGTGGAGCCAAGGAACAGAATTTGAGATTTGAGTGTAGTTGCCAAAGCTGCACTACAAAAATTCCCTTTAATTTGGTTGGTCTCACTTTTACTCAGTCTCCTGTCTCAGGATGATCTTTATGGTGGATGTGGTATATTTTTCAGATGATGAGTGTTCACTTTTTTTTTTTTTTTTTTCCCCATGGTTTGTCTGGGGCAAAGTACACACGGAAAGCCAACTGTATCCTAATTAAGAACATTAGCTATATGCAGCCTGAAGATGTGAAATCTGTTTCCTGGCTATGTCTGTTGATTTAGTGTGACAGACCACCTGCTAATGCAGTGGAAAACTGCTCAACATGGAAGCGGAATGGAAAAAATGAAGTTTTGTCCCCCCCATCAACTCTGTCTTCATTTTGTCAGTATTTTTGTGACAGTGATTTTTTTTGTTGAATGATAACAGATTTGCTGTCACAGTGTATGCTGCCCGTTGTATTTTAGTGTTCATATTAAACTGTAGTTCAAACAGAAGGAAAAAAGTTATTTGTTCTTTATTTTGCTTTGATCTGCAGGACAGCCTCATCTTGCAGCCATTGCTTTCTCATAGAAAATCCAGTCTGTTTGGGGATGAACCCGTTCACATTCCAGTGTTAATCTTGAATTTCTAACCTTTAAATCTAGATTAAATAAAGTAACTGAATGAGAAATAATTTAAATTAATTGAAACTATAAAAGATTGGCGTCCCATGAGATACTGCATGGTCCAGGTGTGTGCAAAGGGGTGAGAAGTCAGGACACCTCAAGCGCCCTCTAGAATTTGCCGTTATCTCAATGTCACCCACCAAGTCCTTTAATTTCTTTTATTTCTTAAGTTGTTCCTAATTCATACAAAAATGATCTAAATCATGAAATTATTCCATGGCTTAATTAGAAGTGTGAAAAAAGTAGTTCCTCTGGGGTAAATGATAATATGGTCAAAGCTTTCAGAAATAGGTTGTTGCTGCACACGTATTTTGGCACCTAAAGGTGGTTTCATTCTGCAGAAGTTTCTCATTTACCCATTTCCACCACTGTCCTACTTCCTCAAAACCATGATACTCTTTTATTTGTGTGCTATAATCTCCAGGCAGGACAAGGGAAGTTCCTGAGGGATTTTGAAGCCCTTCTTCACAGAGGCTAAGAGTGGGTCCCTGGGCATGTTGGAAGGGTTGAAATTACCTCTTTTCCATCTGAAAGGAATGGAACATCCCAACCATTGCAGACACCTTTAAAATCATAACTTTTAATCAATTAACCTCTTTCCTCTATTTAAAAAAACCCTATAAATCTATATCAGAGTGTGAAAATACTTTTTGATCCATATTTTTGGGGAGGAGGAGAATATAACTTCCCCAAAAATTTTCGCAGAGAAACACCTTCCTTGGTATTTCACAGAATCAAAAAATCCCTGTTTTCTTGTGTCCTTCACAGAAATCCTGTTTTCCATGCATGAGATTTCAGATAAAACCTCATGATTCAAAATTCAAGATTGATCCAGAAGGTTTATGAGTCTCTTTTAGGCTCAGTGTGATGACAATGGAAATACAGGCACATATGGGGCAGGTCTTGGGAACATCATGTCATTATAAGCAGCATGTGGTACCTGCTAGGAGAGGTGGGGTTTTAATCCAGAACCCTCTCTGAGCTGCAGACCTGTAGCATTCTGGTTTTCCAACATCTCCTATATTGTTTTTTTCCCTTTTTATTGTGTAACACTGTTTGATGATGCTTAATGGAAGCTATGCCCTTGAAACAAAAAGTCCTGTCACGTTGATCGTGTAAAATGCAGTATTTTCAGAACCCAAACTTCTTTAGAGAACTTTCTGCACAATTAATTTTTAACCCTCAATAAGGAACTGTAATAAATTCTTGGAGATAAACAGTTTCCTTCATTAATCATGATTTTAAAGGCCATAATAATCCTTTTTAGGGGAAAAAATTCTCTTTTAGCAAGCCTGCCACACTGATAGTTCTGGGAAACCTTTTTGCAGAGGTGGGGAATTTGCTGTAGGTTATATTGCAGTTAGCAAGAAAACAAGCAGCCTTGTCTTTCTGACTTTCTGTTATTTATCTATTCATGTGTGAGCCAGGAGGGGTTTAGTGGGAAGCTGGACTGAGCCATTAAGGGTGGATGAATTCAGCTGCATGTTTGAAATGATGGTAATTGCTTGCCCATCTATTCAGTATCATTTTTGACTCTTTCCTGACTCCAGCAGACTGTGGGAGTGTCTTTGCTGCCTTTCCCTTGCTGATGGTCCCTCCTACCATTTCTTTCTTCTTGCCTTATGCCTCTGAATCTCTGTTTAAAACTTCATCTTCATCTGTTCCCTCCCTTCTCTTTCCTTCCAGAGCTTCGCTTTATTTCATGCACTGACTTGTTGCTCTGTGAACACAGGAGCATTTACAGTGCCCAGGATAGTGCAGGATAACTCACATCTGCCTCCTCACATCCCCCTCCTGCCTTCCTGGCAGATCCACCCCAGCTCTCCCCCCTGCATTGCCCGGGGGCTCTTCCCAGCACCAGCAATTTTATGCCATGGCCTCATATAAAAATCAATGTAAAATAGTGTCCTGTCAGTGCCCAGGGTTGACATATGAGCAAACATTTTAGCTGAGCTCCAGCTTATTTCATGCTTTAATGAGAAAGGTTAAGGAGATATGGCATTGGGTTTTATGAGGATCTCAGAGTTCCTCCCCAAAATTTCATTTAAATTCACAGAGGCTTTTTCCAACCAGTGTCTGTCCTGGTAAGTGGAGAAAGAAATCCAGCAAAATGATGAAGCCAGCTGAAATAGAGTCATTGCCCAAAGCTGGCTTTCTTGTATAGAGGGATATAAAGGGATTTCCATTATTTTGTTGTCTGAAAACAACAATGAAATCCAGATTGAGATGGGAGCTCCCTGTGTTTTCATAGCATCATAAACACTGGGAGAGCTGTGTGATCAGTAGAGGACTGGTATGCTTATGCTGCTTCTCACAGCATTTAACTGAAGGCAAAAAGGCTGTTCAAGACACAGGTGGAGTGAAGTGCAGTGCTGAGAGCTTAAGCAGATGGGACTTTAGGAGTTAGTGAAATATCACTGGGAGCAGCCCTGTAAATTTCTGAATGCTCTGGTCTGTAACCAAAACTGGTAAGCACTGAGAGGCCTTAGGGCTTCCCAGCAAAAGGATTCTATCACATTTCTGGTCTGGCTGTCCCAGGGATGAAGGCCAGGATGAAAACCTCATTTGGTGAGTAAAATAACTGGGACTGTTGATAAGAGGAGAGCAAAGAACAGGTCGTTAAAAACACTTTGGGTGGCTTATTTTTGCAAGCCCTTTGGATCAGTTGGGTGGATCCTAAATTGGAGCCTGTGGTGCTCTGATGTGCCATGCTAGATCATACTCAAAGCAGGAAACAGTGAATCATTCTGGTACTCAGTGGCATAAATGTGGTCATAGGCTGTCCTTCTCAGTAAAAATGATGCAAAATGTTCTTGGTTCAGGGGTTCACTGCCCCATGTAGACAATCTGTCAAACATCTGCCGTAACAGCATGCAAAAATCTTCCTTCATAACATTCTTAAACTTCCTATCACTATTTTCCTATCATTGCTGGCTGCAAAAGCATTTCTGGATAAGCAAGCACTTTCTTTCCAAAGCAGCAGTCTCTTCCTTTTGCTTATGCACTTATCCAGAGGCTTAATGATTCATTTGGCTGTTTTGCAACTCAGGAACTGATGGTGAGGTCACAGCCGCCTGGTTGTGTCATCGAAGTGCATGACAAAAAAGGAGGAGGCTGGCCAGGAAAGGAAATACTTTTGTTTATCCACAAACATCTAAATAAGCAGAAGTTGTGGGTAATGAAAGCCAAGGAAACTTGGTGGTAGCAAAATGAGGCTGTGATCAAACATCAACCTTTTAAGAGTGGGTTGGATGCTCAGCATGCTCCTGAGAATTTATCAGAGAGAGCTATGTAGGAGAACAGAATAATCTGCTGATGGGGGGGATGGGGAGGAATTATAAGAGAAAGAGCATTTTTATTTTGTAGAAACAAAATATGAACCTTGGTGGTTCATATCATTAAAGAATGGTTTGAGTGAGAAGGAATTTTAAAGATTCAGTACCATACCATGGGTAGGGACACCTTCCACTAGACCATGTTGTTCAACCTGACCCTTCAGTTGTCATTGGGTTAGAAAAGTCCTTGGATCTGATCTTGCTTGGACAAAGTGGGTGCTTCAGGAGGAGGTTTTGGTGAAAAGGAGCAATGATTTGCTGTTCCTCATCGAGCCAATGCTCTCTCCTGCCCAGTATCTTGCTGCTAAACATGTAACAAGTTCCAGAATGTAAGAATAGTCGAATGTAGCACAGCAAAGTCCAGAGTAGCAGTGTCTGAATGATGCTCAAATGCTCAAAAACCTCTTAAGAACCAAAAAAAAGTGTATATAGCACTGACTGTAACACTTTCCTGGTCTCTTTTCAGTCAGTCAGGTCCAGATGCTTTGGAGGAAGCATTAAGAGTGCAAGAAACAATACAGTATTATGAAATAACCTGATGAAGGAGAGGCACTGCCCACCCTTGGCAATTAGTGACTGGCTGCTGTGATGATGTTTCTTTATTTGTGTAATCCTCTCTGGGGTAACCATAGGGAGGCTGCTATTAAGGCCAACGTTTGGATTTGTGATTTAATCTAATTCTTTGGCTTTAGTGGTTACACACATCAGTTTGTGTTGTGGAATAACTCTGTATACACAGAGAAATTCTGACGCTGCTTCCCCGCCTGAGTCAGGGTTGAGCCAACGGTGAGGAGACACTCTGGGCTGCCAGGGAGGACCAGAGTGGGGGCCCTGACCTCTTGTGGTGACTGAGGAACCCAGAGCACTCTTGGCACTGGTGTGTCTCAATCCTAGGGACTTTGTGCTGCTAGGTGAATTAAACCTCCAAAAATCTTGGAAAGGGGAAAGGTACATCATCCACCTAGTCAGCTGCCAGGCTGTGGTCCATGCCCCTGTGTGCAGGAATGGTACTTTCTCATTTTCAAACTTTGCTTATATCTCTGGTGGACTGTGCTATTTTTATAAAGTTGTTGTATTTGGTAAGCCTTTAATGTTTTGTCTGACTGCAAATGTCTGCATATGTTTGTAAAGGCAAAGCAACATGCTCATCGTGCCATTGCTGTGATTAGCAAGAGCAGCTTTCAGGAGACACCAGAACTATATTTGATGGCTGTGTGTCACTGAACAGCTTTCAAAGAAAAAGCACCACTTTAAACCATGGCTTTTCTTTTCTTTTCTTTTTTCAGGGGTGCATTCTCCGAAGTGGTTTTGGCCGAAGAGAGAGCGAGTGGGAAACTCTTTGCAGTCAAGTGCATTCCCAAGAAGGCACTGAAGGGAAAGGAAAGCAGCATAGAGAATGAAATTGCTGTGCTCAGAAAGTGAGTATCAGGCCTTCATTTCTGCCTCTTTGCTTCAGTTAGACTCTTGCATTTAAGGAGCAGGAACAGTGACTGACAAATGTGAAGGATAGTTTCTTCAGCCTGTCACAGGCGGACAAGATGACCTGAGTGTAAATGGTGCTGAAAATGTTTTGAGGAATGCTCTGGTTTGTTTTTGTGTTAAGGCAACCAAGTAACTGCAAAGTGGGAAAGGAGTTAGGCTGCAGTAAAGTCTTTGATGCCTTAGGAAGTCATTATCCACTAATAGTATCAGCAGTTGTGTCAAGGGCTTTGAGGAGAGTAGGAGTAGGTTATAATTTTCAAATGCAAAAATTATTCTGTATACTAACTGCTCTGGAATTATGACATGCTGTGGATTTTCATTGGGGATGGTGGTAACCTGTGCCATGGAGAGGTACCTCTACCACTTGTGGAAGGAGATTTCTCAGCGTTGTCCACAGTGGGAAGTTTTTCCTCACTGTGGCTGGAACACACGACAAGAAAAAGGCATTTCACAATTTCTATGAACTCACTGTAGTCATTAGAGGCTTGATCCTTACCTCTCCCTCATCTTATGCCCTGAAGGTGGGATTCATCTCACCAGACCCGAGACATTTGGCTCTGAACTCATCACCCTTGACTTTCTTTCTAGGAAATGAAGAGAGATTGGTCACTGCAGGATTAGTTTGTGTAGTTTGTTTTAAACTTCTAAAAGTATCTTACGTTCTCATTGAGTTAAAGGTAGTACATTTATGTAAGAACTCCATGTTGGACTGGAACATTGATTCCTGCTGCACTGCTGTCCCAGGTGGGACTTCTTGCCCCAGGTTTTGGTCATGTCAAAGCTGATGGCTGATTGTGTGGGCACCTGTGACAAAAGAGATGCTGAAATCTACCTGGATGGACTGAGTGCTCAGACAGCCTAAGCCAAAGGAGCTGGTTCAAGGGCAAATTCAGTGACCTCAGTAGACAGAGGGGATCCTCTTAAGTGGAGGGACATGAATGGGACTCCAAAGAGCTACAAGTATTTGCAGCAGTTGCTTTTCCATTGCTGGGCCCACCTCAGGTCAGTACAACGTAAACCCAGCGACAAATGCAGCCTGTTGTCTTGCTGTGTAGTGTTATTGAGAACCTGTCATAAAACTCAACCATTGCTGCCTCCATAACCAGATAATTATGACCAATAACCGCAGGTGGAAAAAGTCTTTATGTGTATGGGTTTGTCCCCTGGTACTCATGTGTGGGGTAGAAGAGCAGCAATATTGACATGCAGTAAGAATTGCCTTGCATCAGCCTTGAACCTAGGCTGGTAAAGCAGAGAAATCATTTATATTATTTCTTGCTTCTTTGTTGTGAAATGTTTCTGTTCCCTGCAAACAATTTCCTGAGAAACCAGGAGGCAGCACCCGGGCTTTGCTATTCCAGCTGCAAGGGCAGGAGAGTGAGTGGGTGGAAAATTCCTTAATTTCAGGCAATTAGATCTACTCAGTCTCTTGTCCTATGCATGTTAGGACCTTAAAAGAGATTTTCCTTTTTTTTTTTTCTTTTTCTTCTCCTGGTGTCTTCTACTTAGCTGTTGCTAATACAAACTTTGCATGCCATTGTCTTTATTCTGAAAATAGACATCCTTGCTTGCAGATGCAGAATTGAATTTGTATGTGCCACCAAGGAAACATTTAGAAAATAACAAACTAGATCTGCCTACAGTTGAGGAGAGGGTATATCAATCTGTTTCTCTGTTCAATGAATTCTCTGCTTCAAAAGCTGCCAGTAAAAATAGATTTGAGAGAGGTTGAATGGATCCTCAGCATCTGTTGCTAAGCTCCAAAGGTATCTAAGATTCCTTGCTTTTGTTTCTGGTAGCTTAACACTGAGTAGGGAAGGCTAATTTGTGTGTTGTCTGATGACTGGGTGGGTTATCAGAGCCCTGGGCTGCCCTGCATAGCTGTGACACAGCCTTAATGTGTCATTAAGAACCTCTTCTAAAGAGGATGTGCACAGAGCATGCCTGGCAGGAGGAATTGGTCTCTGTGCCCTGAGGAGGGTGAAGAGCAGAGGGGGATGGATGCAAAGTGAACATAAAGATGTGCCTGTGTTGATCCTGGTCTCCCTTTCTGGTTTTGCATTATGTCTTTTGAGAGTGCTTAAACTCTGCTAGGATAAAAGTCTCAAAGGTCAGCCTGCCTTGCTAATTTGTTCAATCACTAGATTTTTGCCCTCCTAGGATCAGTACCTGCAAGTGCCACCTATACTTTGCATCCCCAGACTGTGCTGGTGAAGGTTTGTCACCTTGCCAGTCCTGTCAAATCATTCAGATCTGGCAGAATCTATATGGAATAAAGTTTGAATGATGTTGTGTGTTGAGGTTGTATTTTAAACAACATTTTTGAAACTCAGGATTAAAAATCTGGGCATGGAGTACCATAGGCAGTAGACCCTGGCGATGAAAGCATGAATCCAGTGACCAAAAGCCTTGGGTCCCCTCTCAGCTCTGCTGCTTTCCTTCTGTCGCAGGAGTTATTGTCTGTCTCAATATTAATTGTCTGTGAACCAGCCTTTATTCAAAGGACTTTTGAATAAACATTTTTACCTGCATTTATTTTCCTGTCCTTTCCTGTGTCAGCAGACACAGAATGGGTGTGACAGGGGAGGTTTCTGAGATGGGCTTTTCATGTGAAACAAGAACTTCTGTCAGTCCTTCTGTGTGTCTGAACTAAAAAGCTGTTGGAAGTATTAACCCAATACTCTGTGTAGGGGAAGGTCAGTGATCCCCATGCAAAGTACATGGAAGGTAGGAGATGTTATCTCTCTGTCTGTGGGCTTGGATGCTCTTGCTGCCAAAACAAAATGACACATTTTAGAAGCGATGTTCTGCTAACAGAGGAGAGAGCTGCCAGCCAACTGATCTGCATGTTTGTGTGAGTGCCAGAGTGAATCATGCATACTCCATAATTCTGTTTTTCCAGCCATGGCCAACAAATCTGTTCTTAAAAAAGAAAAGAGGCGGAAGAGCCGTTAAGTCAATATTTACGCCTAGCAACCTTAACAGGGTTCTTCCAATATGGACTCTTTTGTGTCCTGTGGAAATCCATGGCAACATTCCCCAAAGACTCAGATGGGTGGGGACAGAGTGGGAAGGAGCTCTCTCTTGAGTGCTGTGCTGGGAGAGACTGAGTCTGCAGTTAATCCAGGAGCCTGAGCCTGACAAAGCATTTAAGCATGTGTCTAATTTTAGAAAATTCTTAGTTCCAGTGAAATTGTTGAGGAGGCTGAACCCACCTTGCTGAGCTCAGGCCTAAAAGGAGGCTTCAGAGCAGGGTGAGTGTCCCACTGAGCAGCTGTGTTTGGTAACATATCTCAGGAGAGGAGCCTTCTTAGTGTCTTCAGTTAAGACATAAAGACATGGAAAACATGCTATGGTTTAGAATCTGTTTCAGGAAGAAAATGGCATCTCTAGGACAGGACTAGCACAGCTCCATTAACCACCTGGCAGTGGGGAACAACAGCACACAGTCGCCTTTGCGTGACACAGACTTTTTCTGACCTGACATGTGGGGAGTTTCATAACCTGCCCTGAAAACAACCGTGTTCTGGTTTTGAGCAGAAAGAGAAATGTAATCCTTTCTACTGTTTGCTGCAGAATAGTGGAAATTTCTTCCGCTTATGGTAATTGTGCAGGTGTGAACGTGCTGAAAGAGGAATCATCTGCTAGACGGGTTCCTGAGGGAAGTACGTGGTGTGAAGAGTTGGGATGCGGGGAAGCAGCAGTCTGAGGCTCTAGTTAAATAGAAAAAAAAACCCAAAAAACAAAAGACAATGCTTATAAGAGTCAGAGACAAACATGCCCGATTTGCTTGTTGGTTTTATTCTTTTTTTTTTTTTTTTTCTTAGCTACACCATTATTTATCAGCAGAAACTCTCTCTGTTACCGTGGGTAATACCTGCACGATTGTACAGACTCAGTGCTGAGTCAGAGCAAAGCAAGGGAAGGAACTATAAACTGTGTGTAGCCCTGCACCCAGGTGTATTGATTGCTTAATGGTAGTGATGTGCAAATGGAAGTGCCTTGTTAAGCAATACTGTTTATCTAGCAAATCATACTCTGCTTTTTCACAGTTTCTGCTGAACAGGGATTTTAAAATAATTTCTAAACTACTTAAGTATCTCTTATGCTCTCCCACTCCTCTTTACTCTCCTAGATCCTCTGGAAGAGGCTCCATTAAATTCCTTATTACAAATCAGATCCATGCCTTATTGGGGTCTGAAGCTGCTTTTCCTGTGAAGCAGCTTGAGGGAACTGTTCCTAGCAGGTCAGCTAAAATTCTGCCAGTGCTTTCCATTGTTCTTTCCTCGGAGGACAGGGGGATGGGGTGTTCATGCAGTGATTCATGCCCTGGCTCTGCCTCGCTCCATATATCCCTGCTCCTACAGCCAGGAGCTGCTGCTGTAAGAAGGAGCAGGGATAGAGGAGGGGAGACATCCTCCTGCAAAATCTGGGAGCTCAGGGCTGTACCCATCAAAAGCTGAACAAGGAGCAGCAATGAAAAGGTTTCCCAATGTGGGTGAAATTGTGGAAGCTCCTGCTCTCACATAAATCAAAGGATGGTGAAAATGCAGTACCTGATGTTAAAGAGGACACCCTTGATAACAAATGCAGAAGAATCACGCCTCCTCAAGATTTACATGAAGGCTAAAAAAATAATTAAATAAATTGAACCTTTTTGCTCCTTTTCAGCAGCCCATTGATAAGTTCCCTATAAAACCTCTCTGTCCCAGATTCTTGTCTCTGTTAAGGCCCCATCCATCCAGAGCTAACCCCATAGCCTCTGGGAAGATGAATCCAAATTTAGTTTTGAAACCTATTAGTTACCTCTTATTAAACTCTTCTGTGCAATTTAACTCAGAATCAAAGGCTACACTAATTCTGAATAAAATTGGCCATGCAGAAGTTTAACGTGCCCTAACAGAAATTCTGCCATCTAATTAATTCAGATGAACGTTCCTCAGCGACTTCGTGGGACAGGCCCATCTATTCAAGTCTTTGGGTCAAAAAATACAGCCCTTGCAGACCAGGGCCAGGTCCAGGTACTCCAGTTTCCCAGTTGGCTCTTTTGGTGCCCACTGATGTTCTTCTATGGTAATGATTTTTCCATATGAGGTCGCACAGCTGAGTACTGACGTAAAAGTGGTGGTAGTTAGATTGTGTAGCTGATGTACAAAAAGCTGTGGGATTGAATTTAAGGGGTTAATGACTAATTACTTCTTTGCACCCCAGAAGTGAGAGCTCTTTTTCCTGTCAAGAAATGGGTGGAGTGGTTAGGGAAGGAAAAAAAAAAAAAGCACTTGGCATCTCTGTCTGTCAGGTATCATCTGATGCTTTACCCTGCAGACAAAATAGGCTTTCTGCTTTTTTATTTTTTCCTCTATTTTTCCTCCTCTCTGAATAATGGTGAGAAGATAGGCTGCCTCAGCAAGAATTGGAGAGACAGCTGGTTGTTATATTAAGTAATCACTTTCAGAAAAAGCTTTTATGTAGATTTACTTGTTAAAACCTGGCTTGCTCATAGCACTGCAGTTGCGCTGGGGTGACAGAAGGCTGACTCTGCTCTCCCTGTCATGTGCTACCATGCTCCAAGCCCTACCAGCTACAAAACCAGGGCATCCCAAAAAACACTGGGGCCCTACAGCCCCAGGTATGGCTCAGGGTGCTCAGACATGGCCACCAGTTAGGGGATGATACACAGTGGTACCATTAATGATGTTGATGTCAGTGGTGGAAGGGTAGGGCCCTTCCACGGATATATTTGCTGGCACCACACGTGGTTAGGCTTCATCATTGTCCCAAGCATCTTTTGGGCTGATCTGGATGCCTGGTGGGACCTCAGTGCCTGCCCAAGGAGCTGCCCTCACTGCTGGGCACTCCTTCAGGCATCCCTGCTAGGGAGGCAGGCAGGCCTGGAAAGGAGCCAGGATCTATAAAAATGCTTCAGAGTAGGGGGACAGTTGGGCATGCCTGGAGGCTGACATCAGCTTAAACCATGAGATCATCTCCTGGATCAAGGAGATGCAGACTGGATGAATTGCCCTTCTCCAGTTTCAGGCGAAAGGGAATCTGACCCTTTATATGTGGATATGGCACAGGGCGGCTCTGCCTTGGCACCAGCAGTTGGCTCCTCGTTAAGTAAATCATTCTGCCGAAAAGAATTCGTCCAAGTGAAAAAAATTTGAAACCTGAAACAAAGCTGACACCATTCTTGATCACTAAGATGCTGGAAACTTTGCAGGGGAGGACTTTGCAGCCAGGACTGCCTGGATTGCATTTCATGCTAGATTAGATGTAAGCAGATGAAGGGAAACGGATCAAGGCATCTTAAAAATCCTTAAAATACATTAAATGAGAGAGAGAGAGAAAAAATCCCTTCTGAAGTTGTAAACACAAACAAAATCCTTTGTATCTTCTCTGCTCTTACACAGTTCCATTTACATGCAGTGTGCTGGGTCTGCCTTCAGGGACGGTGTGTGGCGTTTCTGTGTCTGAGCCCCCTTCGTGCTCTGCATGCCCAGACAGTTGTGTTCCTTCAAGGAGGTTATTGTGGGCTAAGTCATTTCACTGTAATTGCTGGGTGACAACACAGCTGTCCTCTCTTCTTGGTCGTGATGGTTTACCAGATCTCCCTCGTGTAACTGTTGTTCTTCAAGGTCACCCCATACCCTGACTCACCTCAAAAAATGGCATATCCGTGTTGGGAGAAGGGTCCTGGCCAGAGGGGATGGAAGCACATTGTCACTCACTGCTCTGACTTTTACAGTAATTCAGTGTATTATGGAAGAAACAGCTGCTTTCTGAAATAGTTGTTCTAAGATGGGTTCAAGGAAGCAGAATGGCTTTGCCAGCCTTAGGCATTGCCTGCTCCTGTGCCACCCAGAATCACTGTACATCCTGAGTTGGAAGGGACCCACAAGGATCACTGAGTCCGACTCCTGCCTCTGCACAAGAATCACACCGTGTACCTGAGAGCATTGCCCAATCACTTCTTGAACTCTGTCAGGCTTGGTGCTGTGACCACCTGCCTGGGTACCCTGTCTTGTGCACAGCTGAAATAACAAAGCCAGAGTCCTTTCAGAGCTCTTAGCTGAAGAATGAGAACATATACCCTGTTTCCCAGTACTTAATACTTGGGAAGATGGTTACAATTGTGTTTCAGTGATACAAGTATCTGATTATATGTGCTATTGTCTGTTACCTAAAAGGAAAGAATTGTTAAGATGCATAAAGCCTCTCTAATAAGATCTAACAGTTTGATAAATGACTCAGCTTTATATCTGGATGCATAAGGTCTGTCTTTGTTGCATTCACATATTTAAAGCACATGGCCTTTGGTAGTAGTGAAAGCATTTTCACCGTATCTTGCAGCTCAGATCTTCAAGGACGTGTTGGGGCCTAAAAGTGGCTAAGGATGTACTCCCAGGTGGCTTTGTCAGGCAAAATACTTCCTCTTCTGTTTTTTTTTCTTCCAAGATTCCTCATAGGTAATATGGAATGTTTTGTCCAAAAGTAAGTTTGTTTTTCTTTTTTCCATGGAAGTAATTTTTTCATTTGGAAGATATATGAAAGGCTACTTAAAAGTCTTGTGGAATTAGCAAAGTGAAGATGTCTAACCTCAAGATGACCATATTTTGATGATGGGTAAGTTTTCACATGTGTAGCCCAAACACCTCAGTGGATAATCCTTTGTCTGACTTTCATGCTATTAAAATCCATGGCTGTAACTCATAAAATACTGGAGTATCTGCATGGTTAAGTAGAGTTATAATTTGTGAAATGCTGCATGAAGGAGAGCAAGCAGTGCAAGGTAGGAATCATCTGACCAGCTGGAAGCACCCTCAAGGTACACAGCTGCATCTGAGCTCAAACCTCACTTGCTGTGGAAATCATCAAATATGCATTTCTGAGTGGATCAGAATGTACAGGGAGGATGAACAAGTACTCCAAAAGTGTCAGTTCAAGAAGGTAGAAACAGAAATCTTATTAGAAATGACAGCTTTCGTGAGTGCTCCTTGTCCAAAGCCCGTGGTTGCGTGCTAAAATGCTTTGTGAACACAACTTGCTGTATTTTTGGCCTTCGCTACA
The DNA here is from genome assembly GCF_003031625.1 of Empidonax traillii. Classification (NCBI taxonomy): domain Eukaryota; kingdom Metazoa; phylum Chordata; class Aves; order Passeriformes; family Tyrannidae; genus Empidonax; species Empidonax traillii. Next base: position 488,294 of record NW_020955978.1, on the reverse strand, counting down.
TTAAATTAGACCAGTAATGTTCTCAGTGGGCAAGTTTTGCTCGTGTGAGACACCAACAACTTACATGCCCTGTTTTCATTTACGGAAGATTAATCACAGTTTTGTGTCTCATTAAGGTAATGATTCCAGGTGTCTTAAACCAGAGTTTGGCAGAAGGGGGCTGGTTCTGACCACAATAAAATGGGGAAATCTTTGCATTTGATCCCACTTTTAGCTGCACCAGGTTAAACCTGACAGCAGCCTCTGTGTTTGGAATATATCCAGTACATCCTGAACTGACAGCTGCATAAATTAATTGGTATTTGACCAACTAAGTCTGCAGCTGTCAACCGTGATATGTGTTGTTTTTTCTTATAATGCTTACTCATACAAAACTTTGTTTGTGTTCAGTAGGAGTTTTGAAGGGGAAACAATCTTTTAAAAATTAAATCTATAGGTATGGATTTTATCTTTTAACAAAGATAGACCTACAAGACACTTCTTTAGCCTGTGGGCTGCCCTAGTGATCAATTTGACCAAGGAAACAGTGATGACGATTTTGTTCCAAATTAAAAACTGATTATCATTTTAAAATCAGAAATTTTAATTTTTTTAATGTGCCTTATGTTCATAAGGCATTGGCTTAATCAGAATAGATAATTTTTATACTGAATTAAGAGTGGCTGTTCTAGGGGGTAGTGCTTCTGCAACTATGGAACTTTAAACCTATTCATCAAGCCAGTTTTCAAACTAAAGCCTAATATTTTTCTTGCTTGCATCCATGTTTCTGTGTCTCTGGCTATGATATATCTGGCTATATTGCCCAGCTCTTAAATTTCTGTAAGTGCAAAAGCCTGTGAGTTAATTTTAATGCTGACAATTAGTCAGTAGTTAATGCTGACAATTTAATGCTGACAGAATATTAGTAAGTTGAGTATGAAATAATTTCCCTAAGGATAGGTGACAACTAGCTTTTGCTTTTACTTTGCCAGATATTTTATCAAATGCAAATTGTGGAGCATTACTTTAAACAGGGATGTTTTTCCTCCTTTATTACTCCTTTTTTTTTTTTTCTCCGGGAGAGTAGACATAGGTAAATTTAAGCTTTCTTAAAGATAATACATTCTTCTTTGAAGGCACTTAAAAATGTAATTAGCAGAATTTGTTTCTGTTTCTTGAAAGTTTGTTCAATAATTTTGAGAAGGGATATAAGTAGGAAGCTTTCACAAATAATCTAATATATATTATATCTCTCTACTGAATCAAAACTGACTGACAAATGCATAGCAGTGAACTGTGCCAGACATGGTTTTGCACACCAGCACTGTCTCCTTCTGAGATTAGTCCAAGATTTCCATATATAATCCATTTGGTTCCCACCAAATAGAGTAACAACCTGCTTCAAATATCTTCATACCTTTGTGATATCTCCCATCTTGGCTGACGCACCAGGGATTAAACTGGGACCTTTTTGGACTTAGACATACTTATCTTTACAGCCTCAGCTAAGCAGCCATTCCCTGCAGGCCACTGAGATGGATTCAGACCTTGGTGGACTGGGCTCTGAGTGCAATAGTTAACTCATGCTGAAATACCTGTTGGAAAAAATACACACTGGTGTGGGGTTGTTTTTCAGCTGTTTGAGACTTTTTTTTCCCCCCCACCAAAAGCAGAAGAGTTCTCATGCAGCAGCAGCATTTGGCATAATATGTTTTGTTAAGAAACATCTCTCCAGACCAGAGCAATCTGGTCACTCCCATGTCTTCTGCAAACTTGATAATTAGAAGGGAAAACAGCGGCTGTTCAGAACTTTGCTCTTAAAAGGGATAGTGGTGGATTTGTAACTGAAAACAAAGAGGAAAGGACTTTTTCATTATTCTGTATGTGCTCTCTTAATGCGAGGCACAACAAATACGACACGATCCACCAAGATGCAGCTTTTATTGTCATTTATACAGAAATGCCAGCTTGCCCCTTTCGGTGTTACAGTAATAGTGGAGTCTGCCTGCTTTTACGTTTACCACAAGTGGGTTGGTGGGAGGGAATCTGAAAATTCTCGTGAAG
>NW_020955978.1:485228-486230 GCF_003031625.1 Empidonax traillii | reverse complement strand
TTTTTTTTTTTCTCCGGGAGAGTAGACATAGGTAAATTTAAGCTTTCTTAAAGATAATACATTCTTCTTTGAAGGCACTTAAAAATGTAATTAGCAGAATTTGTTTCTGTTTCTTGAAAGTTTGTTCAATAATTTTGAGAAGGGATATAAGTAGGAAGCTTTCACAAATAATCTAATATATATTATATCCCTCTACTGAATCAAAACTGACTGACAAATGCATAGCAGTGAACTGTGCCAGACATGGTTTTGCACACCAGCACTGTCTCCTTCTGAGATTAGTCCAAGATTTCCATATATAATCCATTTGGTTCCCACCAAATAGAGTAACAACCTGCTTCAAATATCTTCATACCTTTGTGATATCTCCCGTCTTGGCTGACGCACCAGGGATTAAACTGGGACCTTTTTGGACTTAGACATACTTATCTTTACAGCCTCAGCTAAGCAGCCATTCCCTGCAGGCCACTGAGATGGATTCAGGCCTTGGTGGACTGGACTCTGAGTGCAATAGTTAACTCATGCTGAAATACCTGTTGGAAAAAATACACACTGGTGTGGCGTAGTTTTTCAGCTGTTTGAGACTTTTTTTTCCCCCCCACCAAAAGCAGAAGAGTTCTCATGCAGCAGCAGCATTTGGCATAATATGTTTTGTCAAGAAACATCTCTCCAGACCAGAGCAATCTGGTCACTCCCATGTCTGCTGCAAACTCGATAATTAGAAGGGAAAACAACGGCTGTTCTGAACTTTGCTCTTAAAGGGGATAGTGGTGGATTTGTAACTGAAAACAAAGAGGAAAGGACTTTTTCATGATTCTGTATGTGCTCTCTTAATGCGAGGCACAACAAATACGACACGATCCACCAAGATGCAGCTTTTATTGTCATTTATACAGAAATGCCAGCTTGCCCCTTTCGGTGTTACAGTAATAGTGGAGTCTGCCTGCTTTTACGTTTACCACAAGTGGGTTGGTGGGAGGGAATCTGAAAATTCTCGTGAAG
>NW_020955978.1:462966-485028 GCF_003031625.1 Empidonax traillii | reverse complement strand
ACTTGATAATTAGAAGGGAAAACAGCGGCTGTTCAGAACTTTGCTCTTAAAAGGGATAGTGGTGGATTTGTAACTGAAAACAAAGAGGAAAGGACTTTTTCATTATTCTGTATGTGCTCTCTTAATGCGAGGCACAACAAATACGACACGATCCACCAAGATGCAGCTTTTATTGTCATTTATACAGAAATGCCAGCTTGCCCCTTTCGGTGTTACAGTAATAGTGGAGTCTGCCTGCTTTTACGTTTACCACAAGTGGGTTGGTGGGAGGGAATCTGAAAATTCTCGTGAAGTTCGAAACTTTTCCTTCTGTGTTTTTTTTTTTTTGTGTGTGTGTACTTGAAAAAATTGCCATTGAGTGAAGCTGCAGCGTGTCCCACAGTGTTTATGTCTTGGAGGCATCGTCCTTGCCATTTATGGTGTCCAACACACACGTCCAAGCCATGTGGTATCACTGTGGGTAAACGAGCCCTCGTCATTAACAAATAGACATGGGTAACATGATCTAGTGCTATTCTGGTCAATAGGAAAATTCAAAGTGGTTGAACTTGGTTACACGACTCCACGAGGCTCCCTTGAGAATCTCAGCCCGAAGCAAAAGGGGAAAGAAAGATGAGGTCACCCATGTGGATCGCAGGGCTTTGTCTGGTGCAGTCATGCAACATGGACTCGGCCCTTTTTACACAGCAGAAATACTGCACAGCCCCCTCTCCTCATTCCAGGTGTCTCCTGAATTGCTATAGCTGGAAAAAGGGCCATATCCCATACATGTGGCTTTAGTGTTCCACGGGCAGTTATTCCTTCTTCATGGCCTTGTAACTCAGGCTCAGCTGAGCCAACATGGGATCCTGGCTTTCCTGTAGAGCTCTGTGCCGTCCCTGGATTATCACTGGGAACAGTGGGTGTTTTATGGTGTTACTGTTGATTTAGACTGCTGTGTCTGAGGCCAGACTTCAATCTGCAGAGAGAGAATTTGCCAGGGAATTGGCCATGTCCCCTCTCCTCCCTCCATGCAGCTGTAGAATTGGAACAAGGGAATCCAAAACACCACTTCTGTGAGAGGATGGGGAACAGGGTATGCATCTTACCTAGTGGGGTTTTCTCCTGCTGGTATCATTAAGTTGGTTTTCCTTCTAGAAATTGGAAGACCAGGCAAGAGTTCATCACCAAACCTCACCCTGAAAGGATGGGGTTGGCGTGTAGGGATTTTCTTCCCTCTTTGCCCTGGTTTAATATTAGGATGCTGAATTGCTGACTTTGTTTAAAGTTCCACCTGCTATTAGAACCATATGTTTCTGATTTTCTTTCTTATGATGACGTAGTTTGCACTCTTACCCGAGAGCTGTTTTCTCAATAGGAGCAACTATATTTGGAATCACTCTGAATTGCTCTTCAAATGGAAGACTGATGTCAGTATTTCTGGCAATTTTTCGGTATTTTTCTTTCCTCATAGATGAGTGTTAAATAACTATTCAAGTTGGGGACACCTAAACCATTTTATTTTAACAGAGTTTGATTTGTTATATTTTAGTGCTGTACATGCTCCTGGAGTAGCTGCTAGAGGTAAACACATTAGCGGGATGGTTTGTGGAGGATTTAGTAAATAACCAAAAGAGTATGTCAGTGAGTGTAAAGGGCTGTGCTTTGCATCAGTTTATACACAGTCAAATCTCATAAGCTTTAGGTCCTGTGTTGAGTCTGTCACATCCATATCTCAGGTGTACTTGAGTGGCATTTTTAAATGCATCTGCATAGAGCAGTGATCTGGATTCCATTTGAGAGAGGCATATCTGGTTGAGAGGGAGCACTCAACTCAGTCTGCTGCTGGTCTTGGCCTCACACCATTTTGGAAACCTCTTTAAGACTCTCTTATAGAAAGCAACACACCTTTGTCAAGAAAAAAAACGGGACCCAAAGTGCCCAAAAGTTTGGGCTCATTTTGGACTTCGTGTTTCAGCAACTTTAAACTCTGTGTTTAATTCTGGAAAGAGAAAGTCACTCACCTGATCTGACCTTCTGCATCAAGTGGGCTGTCTTATTTCATCTGTTTATGCTACGTGGATCTCGATAACAGGATTTGACTAATGCATAGTGGTTAGAAAGGTAGCCAGGCTTCCTGGGAGTCTCCTGCTTGTACACTAGAAGTGCAAATGCATCCCATATACTCCTTCCAAAAAAATACTCTGCTATTCCCATTTGTCTGGGAATTTGTCAGGGTGTAACTTCTTTTTACTTGTGTTTTGTGATATATTAAAAGATCTGGTGTTTCCTTTATTTTCTGCCTATAGAGGTCCCTGTTTTGTGAAATCTCTCTGTTTTTACTAAGCAGAATTGAGTAGGGTTCTTCTTTATAGATACCCTTGGGTACATGGAGAATATTTTGGATATTCCAGATGTAAACTCTGTAGAAATGTTCCTATGGCATACGGTGTTTTATGGGAAGTCCGGCAGGAAAAAAAATTGCCTTTTTAGAACGGGGTAATCCTGAGAAGAGCACTTGATTTGGCAATAATTCCTGGTGATAATCCCAATTTTATCTTCATTTATTAAATCCATTTATTCCCCTTGTAAGTTTTGGTTCACTGAGAGGTAGAAGGAGCTGATTTTAGGAGCACACTGACATCGTGGGGGTGAGACACAGCAGGGTCCCATAGCCAAGGACATGAAATACATGGAAACGGGGCAAAAGGAGGGGTTTTGGTGGGGGAATCAGCGCTCTGACTGCTGTGGGTGATTTGTGTCCTGTTTTTAGGAAAATGAAAGAGCATAAGCCCAAGAGCTTATTCTGGAAATGGCTTTATAATAATGGTTTTCAGCCATTTGAATAGGCAGGTACTTAATTTTTTTTTTCCAGTAGCGGAGCCAGCTCCCGCACAACAATTTAATTTGAAACTCATGAATGATGGATTTAGTTTTTTAGTTATCTTTCACAGAGTCTGTGAAGCCCACAGATTCCCCAGGGTCTGTACTTCCCTGGGTGGAAACCAGCCCTCTGAAACATGGAGGAATGAAAAGAAACTCTAAAGAAAATGACAGGAGAGAAAAGAATCTAACCATGGCAGCTTAAAGCTAAAACAGAGGAACCATGCTGGGTGCCTCCAGTACAGTTGGGAAGGAGTTAGTGTCATATCTATTTTTCAGGAAACCCCTGTATATTAACTACTGTTTTCCTGATAAGTACTTAAACTTGCAGCATTTTTAATCAACTTCCCAGGAATCTCAGCCAGCCCTTGCCTGTTGCTGTGCTGTTGTGGCCACTCTACAAGAGAGAAGATGGTGTTAAGGGATGTTGGTGTCACTGAGAGTGTTGGTGTCACTGAGAGTTCTTGGGCCAGGCCATGCTTTCCCCTCTCCAAGGAGGAGCCTATTTCAGACTAAACTTTTCCTTTGAGGGTCCTAAAAGAGCATCTCTTCCCAGATACTCTCCCTGAAGCCACATGTGCACCAGGGTTTGTTGGGTGATGGCACAGTCCCACTGAAATAACATTTCTGAAGCAAAATCGTAGCCATTACTGAGTTATATAAATATCAGCATTTGGCACTGTTACACAGAGCCAAAAGTATTGCTGGGAGAAAGCAGTTAATTAAAAACTGCTTTGCAGGGCTGTGCTTTTCCTTGTATTAAAAATAAAGTGGAACATTGTGAACAGTTGGTCTCGCTGTTTTATAAACAATTTCCCTCACACTTTCTCCTCTTTACTTTTGATAATGGTGAGGAATTATACTGCTTATCAAAGAAGCTGGATTGAGTCTGCTATGGTGGGACCAGAAGCTTTTCCATGGCTCTGCCAATAGGATTTATTTGTCCTATAACAGAGCAAAAATGCTCCTTGCTTAGGATCATTCCTCATGTAGTAATCCCTCCTTCCCTAGAAGTAATAACACATGCACATTACTGTAAATAGAAAATATATTTAAGCATGACACATGGCCACATGGATGCTTTTAAGATTGAGTAATCCAGGAGGAAAAAAAAAAAAAAAAAAGGAGCAAGAGAAGCAAGATGAGAAGATTCAAGAAAAAATTTCTTTGGATGCTGGAAAGGTTTCCAAACAGTTAATTCTACTGCCTATTTTTGTGCTCATCACTTACAATAGAAAAAAGACTGAAAGGGATCACAAATGCCAAGAATTTGAGTGGGAAGTGTGAACCCCCTTGCAAATTTATAGCTTGTTCAGTTCACCTTTAGTATTTCATAGGCAGAGTAGTTACACAGGTGAGCTCTAAAAGGTATAAAAAAGCAACTGAAATTATGTGCCAGATCGTTCTTGCACTCAAAGAAGTGGTTTCCAAGTGTTATTAGATGTTTATACCTATGGTTGAGGGTCAAGGCCAGATACTGGCCATAGTCATGGCTGGATAAAGATTTGAAGATGTGTGGACAAGGACTCAGAGCTCCCCAGTGTTCACTGCCTGAGTCAAAACTAAATCAAACAGGGACCAATAAGCCCTCAGGGCTGCAGAGGAGTGGGGGTTCAGGTATTAGTACCACTGGCTAACCCAGGTCTGTTTTGTCCCGTGCTAATGATGATGCAGGGACAGCAAATCTGCTGCTTGACTGAGCTCTTCCCATCCTCCCTGCTCTGCAGAGAGAAGATACCCATGAGGATTTGTGTCAATCTGAGGAAGTGAGTTTTGTGTGTAAGGCGGCTCGTACAGAGCACAGTGTGCACCAGGTATTACAAAACAGGTTTGTCTGTAAATGATGCTGACCTTTACCACGGTGCAGTCTGCCTGAAAAGAATGCCCTGAGGAGACACACTCCACAGCAGACAACACCGTGATTTCTGTAATTTGTGTGTGGTATTTCTGACTTAGGAAAGGCTTAGCCATTTCAGTGCTCTCAGTCCCTGCCAGATACCTTAACAACTTCTTGTCCAGCCTCTGGCCAGCAATTCTGCTTTCAGTCAAATTATTTCGGTAGGAATGGGTGTGTAGAGCATAGTTGTCCCACAGAGAACTTCAGTAATTTTGCTGTTTCCTTTGCTGGAGTTATTCAGGTTGCTCAGACAACTGATTTGTCTGCTATAAATAGAAAAGCCACATGTCATTGATCACTATCCCTGCAAGTGTTCAAAAACCATGTGGATATGGCACTTGAGGACAGGGTTTAGTGGTGAACATGGTGCTGGTGCTGACAGTTGAACCTGATGATCTTAGAGGTCTTTTCCAATCTTAATCATTCTGTGACTCTATGATTGTGTGACGTGACATGTGCTGTGGTTTGCACCATATTATAAACGCATTTGTGTGTGCATTTCTCAGCCTCAAAGGAGTACCTTTAAGTATCACAGTTCATAGCTGTCCCTCTCCATGGTATCTTGGCACTGTGTTTGCAATACTGCAAAGAATGAAATACAAATAAAACCCCTTCTCTGCCTGTGAAGAGGTGGAAGTGTTTTGTTAAGGTCTGCGGCAAAAGCATTCACGAAGAAATAGATCTTTCGGCAGATCTGATGGTGGAAAGGACACAGGTATTGGTACAAATCCATTGGATTGTGGTGGTGGTTGAGGGCCCACCCTGGACTAATATCCTTTAATAGTAATTCCTGTGGAAAAATAGAACATCACTTTTCCCCAACAGATACTCTGTCCCCTCCTGCTCACCTTCAGGAAGCTCTTCCAGAGAGTTGGATCAGCCATTGAGGTATCCTTTGTACTCTCCCCTTGGACTTGTTAAACCTGTTGTGTCTGACGGCCATTGCTGAAATAGCTGGATTTGGTAGAAAGGTGGATGGTCCGTGGGACAGCATAAGCTTAACTTAGTATTGGAGTTCTTTAGACTAGAACTAAAACCTGTTCTTGGGTGCCCTGCAGAGCAGGGGATCTGCACAGGCTGAAATACTGTGGTGTGATGCACCACAGGGATGTCTGATTGACCCACAGTGAGAATGAAACTAGGCAGAGAGCCCAGATTCTTGTGAACTCTTTGGTCAGATGGGCAAGGCAAATATGCTCACCTGGAGCCAAGGTGGGGATCAAGTCTTTTGTTTCCTTTCTGGGAAGGGGAAACAGTCCCACCTCTCTCAAGACATCACTGCAATGGGATGCCTGCCCTCAAATGGTTAAGTGCTGACGCTTGTCTGAAACGTTTCCTTCTTCTGGAGAGTGTGTTAAGCACTAAATGAGGCATAAGAACCTCGAAGGGAGGTGTTACATTCTGTATGAAACTGTACACAGACTTATTTATTTTTCACTGATGATTTTATTCAGATTCCAGGCTAACTTGACATGCTAAGCAGGCCCTGAAGTGAAGCAGTAATTTGCGTTCCTCTAAACAAACACATCCTCTAATTACTGTTTTAAAGGTGATCTCACTTAGGAAGAAGCAATAGAAAATAATTTTATAGGGTGGGACGCATGTAGAACTGGCACTGGCATGAAAAAAATGTCTTGAAGTTGTAGCAACTTGTCTTTATACTTGGCATGCTGCGTTGCTTGCCCTGAATTTATTCAGATCTTGGGTGTGATATTTCCTAGGAAAGATTGTTATCTTGGGGATTACTGTCTGTCCAAATTGCAAAAATGCTGTTTTGCTCATCAGCTGGCCTCTGCTTTATGGTTTTTGCTTTTATTATTTGTTTCTTCCCATGCATATTTTAGCAGGTGAGTTCCTGTAATGTCAGCTGAGGATAGAACAGGGCTCTCCTGTCAAGGTAAAAACAGGAAGCACTATAGCCTAAAGTTGGAAGAGCCCATCCACGCAGGAAGGGCTGTAACAGGCTCTTAACAACCACACACAGGGTACAGAACACACAGTTATCAGAGTTGTGTCTTGAGGAATGTGCAATCAAGACAAGCCAAAACCTCTTAGTAATTAAGACTGCAGTCAACTCACATTATGAAGCCGAACTTCTGATCCTCTCTTCTCCCCCTGGTCATAGCTTACAAAATTTAATTGGCCTCAGAGATGACATATTTACTTTCAAATAGCCTGTTTTGATTTCTGCAGCGTGAGAAGGAAATTAATCCTACTCAGTTTTAGCGACAGACCACAAAATGAGTTGGCATTTGTTAAACCCTTCTGTGTGTTCTCCTAAAGCTGCCATCCCTACCTTTATCTGCCATTGGCAGCGATGCTGAGAAAGTTATGGGCCCTCTGCTTTCCTCTGTGAGGGATAATAATGACAGCAGCTTCAGTCTGAGCTCAGTTTTTGATCTCCCATGCAGCATGTCGGAGATCATGACAGTATAATTACTCTATATTATTTATTACGTGTCCCTTAAGAATTTCCCAAATATTATGTATGCTTTCAGTTTTTTAAAAAATATGAAATTATTCAGTCAAAAATCAGCTATATTATTTAACAAAATTGCCCTCTAGTTTTCTAGACTGAGGTTCTTATTTGTATATATTCTTTTGTGAATATAAAACCCTCGTTCTCACACTCTGAGAGTATCTCCATGCCTGGAGAAAGCAACCATTGCCCTGAATTTAGTAAGATCTTGGGTGTGATATTTCCTAGGAAACCATTAGAAAACACCCCAACCTACAAGATCCCCGCAGTCCATGTTAGTAACAGAGAGAGAATAAAGATTTCATTTAAAGTCCTTGCCATCTGATTTGTTCTTCCACGTTACAGCAAAGCATGTGGAATGTTACCCCAGACTGCAGCCACAATATCATGGCAACAAGTCTGGGAATGGGCCAAACGTACCAGCACCTGAGATACCAACCAGGGCAGATATTCAGCAAAGAGCACAGGAATATAAAGAACAGAGAAGGTGGAGTGGGGAGGGGAGAAAAGATGTTTTTAGCTGTACTGCACTCTATGGATCAGTACAGTTCACCACCAAAAGCCTGTTTACATTTCAGAAAACAAACACTTGTTTAAACAATTTCCTTCCATTAGAATTCAGTCAGAGGCTTCTTTGTTCAAACTCTCTCAAGTTGGTTATTTATTCTTCGTCCAAAAATACTTTAGTTTCATCAGAGGGAATTGTAGCATGCTTTGGCTGGCAATAACTTGAGTTTGCACAGTGAAAAGTTGCTGCAATAATGGCAATAAATGGTGACTTTAGCAAATGCATGTTCCCTTTTATAAGTGGGATTGCTTGTGGTAGGGCAGGAATTGTGTGCAGGCTGAGGGACGTAGCTGTTGCATGAATATCGTGCCTAACTGAGTTTACATGTTTGATACGATCCTGTCTGACTCCAAGGAGATAAATTAAGTTAGGTTCTCAGAAGGGAAGTAATTAGACCATGAAACAATGGCACTGTGATAAGGCACTAGGGGAGAAAATGTCCTTGAATAAACAGGGAGTGGAGGGACCTCTTAGTGGAGAAATACAAGTTTCCTCTGCTCTCAGTAGATCAGAAAAGCTAAGACTTCTCAAAATTAAAATGACAGCCAAAGGGGCTTCTAGAGATCTGACAGTCCTGGCTTTAGGGAGAGAACAGGTTGGTTGGGGAATGGTGCTGTCAAGAAATCTCCATCAGGGGTAGGTGCTGGGAGTGAAGTCCTCAAGGTGGGTGAGCTCCAGGCTTCAGCCTTTTCTCTTGCTTGCCACAGACCTGCTGTGAAACAAATAGTGAAGTTATTTCCTACAACCAGCGTGCACAGAAAAACAAGGCTGAGAGGTGCCAAAAGTAGAGGGACCATTTGTGTGAAGGCGCCAGGAAAATGAGGAGTCAGCACCCTGGAGTTGTGGGGCAAGAGGGTTTAACCAACAGCCTTCAATGCAGAGAGAGGTGGGAGAAGTGAAAGAAGTACTTGACATGAATTTATTTTTCTTAAAATGGAGCAAATTTCCAGGCCTGAAGTCTGCCTTTGTACTTACTGAGACAACAGTTTTTTTATTATTTTGCCTGACCTTTAGTTAAACAAATAATAAATGCTACCATGAGGAAATACTGCATCACCTTCCTTTGAAATTATCTGATACAATACCTTGTTTGTTTGGAGAATCAGGCTTTAAATCTCTTCCTAGTTACATTAGTTCTACATTTGTTTATTTTTTTTTACTTCAACTATGTTGTTTCTGAATTAAAATCTATCGGAATGTAATCAGCTATTAGTGTGAGCAGCTTGCAAAAAGTGCTGGTGGGATGCTGAAGGTTTTTTATGTGGATCAGCCAGAGTATCTGGAAACTTAAAATTCTGAGAAGCACTGGCATATTTCCTGTACAAATGCCTCAAAGTAGCTGTTGTGCCATCTTATCAGGTTTACAGGAGCCATGGACCACTACAGAGATGGGCATTTTGCTTTATTTTTCATTGGATGAAAGTTGGCATCACCACGGGCATTATGCATGGGAGGGATCCTTTTAATCAAACAGCATACTTATTCATACTGAATCTTTACAAATTATTTTAAATGGGTTTTACTTCTAAAAAAATGATATTTAAAAATGTGTAACAGTCCCCATTTCAAGGGCAATCACCTGGATATCACGGGTTTTTGTGTTAGAAATCCATGAGTATTTGACTAAAACAATCAGGCTGTGGGTAAGAATTCTCAAGGTAGCTGGGAGTGGATGGTTGTGCTGAGGCACAGGAAAGTGGGCTCTTCTGCATCAGTTCTGGGTCGTGATTTGAAGTTCAGTAAAGAAAATTACCTCTTCATTTCAGCTGCTGGCCTCACTCCCTGCTACAGATGGACACTTCATCCTCACCACCACTCGGCTTGCTTACAAAATGATGAAAAGTAAATCCTGTTTGAAATGGAGGATTAACGTAGTCAAGGGGTTGCAGTGAGAAGAGAGGGTGTGCGTGGATCTGTCTTGTTTTTCACTGCAAACCATCACCACAATGTCTGAGTAATGCACCAGCTAGATTAGGAATTGCCAGGTTTCTGGCAAATTTAACAGAGGTGTTAATCATCTTGCTTTTGGAGTTATTAAACACAGGTCATACACATACCTGCTCAAAGTTTGGTAGCTAATTTTAGACTTCTGTACTTTTTAGAATTTTTTGTGGGTAGGCAGGGTAAGCAAGGAGACATTTTAGTCTTGGAAGAGTTTAGCAGTACTTGCTGGAGAGTCATGTTCTAGCTTTTTCTAACCACCTTTAGAAATGCTTTTCATAGATAATAACCTCAGCAGACACGTACATGAATGATACTATGGAACTAGGGAGCATCTTACGCAGCGGGTGGATTCATCCTGGGAGGCAGCTGACAGAGTTATTTTCAGAAGGCAAACTCCTTCCTCAAGGTTTCTACAAGGGAGGGGAAGTTTTCAAAAGGAGCTGTGCTCTTGATCTGCCAAGTCAGCATATCCTCAGGTTGTTCTGCTTAGGCCCTGTTCCCAGCTGCTGTATCCTTCTCAAGGGGTGCTGAGAGAGGTCTCAGCTCCTTTTCAGGATGAAATCCCCTCCCTTGGCGAATTTTTTCACTTTCGGCCATTCATACTTTAATCAACTGAAAGTTGAGTTCCTTTGGGCCATTAGGCATATGTGTTCTTCCTCCCAAGAGAACTGTTATTTTGGCAAAAAAGAGATGGAAGTTGTTTGTCTGCAAAGCTCTTTGGCCAAGTCCCACCTTCAAACTGCAGCATTGTTATTTGGAAGGAAAAGGAAACCCTGAGAGCCAGGTTAGGATACAGATTGCCTCCATGTGTTTCAAGGCCTGTGGAAATGATCTGTGGAAAGAGCTGGAAGCCTGAGGGCAGCCCTTCAGAAAGTTAAAATGTTGGGTGGAGATATGCCCAGAAGTAAGCAAAGGCAGTGCCTGAGCTCTTGTCCCTCTCTGGAGCTCAGAGATCTACCTCCAGGCACTACATGAGTAGCTTCTGACTGTGCAGGAGCCTTATTGCCCTTTCTGGGGGTGGGTATCCAGCTGAGAGGGGCTTCCTGCTTATAGTTGTGCACTGCCTTCCTTGTGAGACACCTGGCAGCTCACAAGTCCCGTCTCCTGGGTGACTTTGCTGCCTGCCACCAGGCTAAAGAACCTTCTGGGTTTTTACCCCTTCCCAACTGAAGTGACACCAGAAATGCAGGATTCAAGGGCCAGGAGGAGACTATGCCATCCTGTGATCACACAGTTGGGTCTTGGAGCAGCAAGATCTTTGCTCTGCTCCGTGGCTGGGTCCTCTGCCTTATAGATATTGGATTAGCAGCAGAAACATTCCTGACAGCTAAAAAAGCTGTTGAAATGTGGTCCAAAAAGAGTTCACACCACAGGGGTTAGAGACAGGGGCAAGCAGGTGAGAGAGCACAAGGAATTGGGAAGATCATTAGAATCGTATCATGTTTTGGGGCAGAAGGGACCTTTAGGATCCCCTGCAAGTCGAACCCTCCTACCATGGGCAGGGACGCACAAAACTGGCCAATACATCTTGACAACTTTAAGAAAGGCTTTTAGAAGCCTAGAATTGTGAGAGAAGGGATTCAGTGATGGCCACCCCAAAGATAAAAGAGCAGCTCCAAAATGTATGGCCGTGCAGGTTGTGTAACAGGTAGCACAGAAGCACTTGGTTGAAAATCAGGTTCTTTTCTTTACAAGCATTGCTACATTGTTGGAGGTGAGAAATGTGATAAGATGGGGATAGGCTAAGAAGGTCCTTAAAGATGCAGATAAACGTGTTATGTTTCAGGGAATAGACAGTGAATAGTGCATAGATGTGCACGGCCAAAAACATGGATTATGAAGCGTGTTTTGCAGCAGCGTGAGTGAATGAAAAAGGTCAGAGAGGAGGAGACTGCAGTAACTGAAACTGCATGTTTGGGACTCTTCTTTTTCCTTTCGTTTATTCCTGGTTGCTCCCCTGAGCAGGGTCTCACAGACAGCACAAATGGAAACACAAGTTTTGGGAAGCTGTCTGTGACCTGCTGTCACTGCACGGCATGGCTGGTGCAAGCAGCAGCCCCTGAGGTGATTTGTGTACCTGAGAAAGCTGTCAGGGGAAGACAAGAGCTTTCCACCTGCAGGTGGGCTTCTGACAGAGAGTAAACGGATGTGGGGGGAGGCAGCTGAAACAGAGGAGAAAATAAGATGTAAAAACAAAACCAGAAATGCAAACAAAGCAGGAGTAACGATTAGACTAATGCAAGATTGAGTGTTTTAACTGTTCACACTGAGTGATTAAGTACTGTGAGATTTGACTGATTATCTACTCAGAAGTGTATTTATGTCTGTCAAAAGCAAAATGGCACGTTAGAAACAGAGCCTCACCTGCCCCACCTGTATCTGGTATGGAGCCTGTAAAGCATAATTCAACAGCCTATTAATCAGAATGATAACAGTGAATTGTGTCTGAATTAAGCACGCACATGACTGATGCAATATTAATTGCTCAGCAGATTTTGTACATGGGATTACTACACTGTGACTTTCTTGGTATTATAGGCCTGGTTCCAGGTTGTTGAAACCTGTCTGCCCCTTGGGGAGTCTTCTTCTCCCTTGTCTTGAATATTATGGTGTCATCAGAACCAGCTCAGAGGTCTGACACTACCATGGTATGGACCAGGTCAGGTGTGGATAAAGACACAAGGTTTGGTTATCTTACCCTCTAAACGCCTGCATATATTTGTCCTTGGGGTAAGAATTGACACTTTTCTGCCCATTCCAGCTGACTGGTTCCACTTGGTTATACCTTTCAGAAAGATACATAAGGTGTTAGACAGGCATTCCTTGCTCTCTGGTATCTCTGAAAGTTTCTGGCTGGTTTACTGACAGTAGGTTTGAGCCTCTCGATGTGCCCATTAGTTGGTGTGAAGTCACACATCAAAGCCCAAATGTGTTTTGGGCATATGGATTCATGATTTTTTTTTTACCCCTAAACATTTCCAAGGTACTTTTCATAGTGTTTGCTGGTAGCTTGTGCCAGCTTGAAGCCTGAGCCTGTTTCCATGCTAACTCCAGCTCCCTCTGAAATCCTAATAACTTCTTAAACGAATTCCATTGGTTTTGCAAACTTTGATTTTTAGTCCTAGATCAAAGGTGGATTTTTTTTAAAAAAGAGAGAACAGTGTTTCCAGTCACACTTCAGAGCTGTATGAGAGGAGAGAAATGTACTTTTTTTCCTGTGTACTAGGTTTGAAGGTCATGATTTCATAATGAAAAATGGTTGAAGTTAGGAGGTTAATGGAAACTCAGAGCCAAAGCATTAGCTCAGCAGGTACCTTCCTCCCTCTTACCATCCTATTGAGAACACACAAATGTCCTCCTGCCTGGAGGAAATAATTATTTGTTGTTATTTTAAAAACCCACCAGAACACAGAGTAACATGATAATGCAGTAATTCACAAGTTGAAGTACAACTAGATGGATAGAGCAACAAAACAGGGCGAAAAGGCTAGGACAGGATGCCTGTCAGGATGCCACTCCAATGCAGTTTGGATTTAAACTTCAGGGGGCACCGAGCACGAGAGCGTGACACATGAGACTGAACATAATTGGTAAGGACCTGTGCAATTCTAGGTTTTAAGCTGAAGCACAAATTAGGAATTGTATAGGAACATCTGTGCCTGCGTTTGTGTTGCATTCCGAATCGAGGCTCTCTGTAAATTTTATTCCGAGCCCAGCTCTCGAGAGATCACCAGATCGCGGGTGATAAGACCCGTGAGAATGTGTACATTCATCCAGAAATGAACTTCTAGCCCCTTCAGTTTGTGATGCTAATCACAGCACCGACTACTTTCCCAGCAGTTTCTACTTGTGCTCAGCATCTGTGAAGCACTGATACACTTGCAGTTTGTGACAAGACCTCGGATTTATTGGTGCCGCAGAAAGCTGAGGGAATGATAAAAAAGAGAAAGGCTTGCTGACTGTTTCATGGTGTATCATAAATGAATGCATCGTTCCAATTAAGCAGACAGTAGGTAGGAGTGAATGCTATAAAATCACACCCCTTGCTTTGGATCTCCTTTTTTCTTGTGGGAGAAGCCAAGCATTGGGTAGCCTCATCCCAAACACATGCTCCACCCAGCTCAAACTTGACACCCCCCGTGTGAAGCAAGATTTGTTGCATTAGGGGTCCTCCAGCATCATCCTGACAAGCTGTAGTGGCAGATGCTCTTTGAACAGGATACAGCTTTAATTTATTAATTCAGCATTATTTGTGGTGAGCAACACAGTTTTTAGCACAGCAGAGGAGAGGGTGATATTATCAGAATGCCCGGTGTCCATCAGCACTAAGGCTGCATTTAGTACCATTTATTTTAGGCTTCATCTAATAGCTACCTTTCATTCTAAATACCTTGAATTAATTAGATGTATTGCTTAGGAAAAAATGAGTCACCACGTGTGACTTGTATGTGTGACTTGGCTGCATAAAATATTAGAAATCTATAGCACTGTAGTTTATAAGTCTGTTGGTTAGAAAGCCTTTTCTTGAATGCCATGAAACAACCCACTTTTTCATGCTGATTTTTTTTTAGTTGAGTGAACAAAAACAAGGACTTGACAAAGACGAATCTGCTATCATTGTCCTTTGAAATACATTTATTAACTCTTGCTTTCAAAGTATTTTCATTTCCATTTCAGCTTCATCATGACTTGCAAAAAGTCTATGGGCAGTGGTAAAACCTAGCTAGAACAGTTAAAAAATAACCACATGTCATTGCAGGATTGCTCTTTAGCCCTTACTGTTCCTACAGCTAGTCATGCATTTATTTTACATGAAGGATTTGCTGTCTCTTAACACTAATTGCTGCTTATGACATTAATATTCTGCTTTTTACTGTCTGAAGTATTGGTGGTGTTAACCTCCGTGCTCTGGAGCAGGACAGTGCCACAGTGACATATTTAAAAAGAATAAATTCCTTCTGCAGTGGTTATTAGGGATTTAAAACCATGGAAAAATTCCAGCCTTCCAGCCCTGTAGTGCCTATATCACCCTCAGAAATAATTTAGAGATATATTTTTAAGATATTTAGCTATCTGAAGATACCCATGAGGAAGTTTGAAAGTGCTTTGATGCTTAGTTACTGTGGAAGTTACTTGCATCATGAGGTACCTAATAATCTTTAGAAGTCTGGTCCTTGGTTACTGAGTGGGATGTTCTTAAAAATTATACTTCCATGCCACCAGAAAAGAGGGAACTGCAATCTAAAGCACTCTTTACTGGGCAAGTGGCTGCAAGTATAGACCTGGCATCTGGTTTAAACTCTTCTGTTACCTCTCCAAAGGCACTCTGGGGACATTTGTGAATCCAGGTTTCTCTCTTCTAAAAATAGAAACCTATACATAGGGTCCCTATGCTCCCCAGTGATACAAGTAGCAGCAATAAATGAACTTCAACACTATTTAATTTTTAATTAGACTCCTTTCATGATATCCTTTCTAAAACTGGGGAGATTAGGTTTCTCAAACTTATTCTCACTTGATTAAAACCCAATTAGCTGTTATACACAAACAAAATGCATCCTTATTAGCAAGGATTTCTGCTAATTATTTTGTTCTGGTTAAGTGACTTTTCTGGTACTTGGTGGTTTGAGTTCAAGTCTACTTTGGACTCTGCAGCGATGCTGCCAGGATGTGAATCCAGCCGAGTGAGATCCCCAGCAGCCTTGCCTGATTAAAGATTCCAAGGTCTGGCCCAGCTGAATTGCTCCACAGTTAATTCTGCCTATCCCTGGGAGTTCTCTTTCTCTTCCCTCCCTCTGCTTCTTTCCTGAAGACCACGTGCAAAGCAAGCCCAGTAGCAGTGGAAGTAGGGGATGTATTTTTGCCTCCACTATCTGGGAAGATTGAAAATAAGACAAGCTTTTCTATCAGTAGCCTTCACTTAAGCTTTGAGAGGGCAGGTTCTGTTATGGAGGACTGGAGCTGTATCCTGTCATTACCAGCTGGGCGAAGAAGGGGCTCTGGGACTTTCATCCAGTCCCACTGCTTTCACAGAGGTGTCAGGAGAACTGGATCTGCCTTTGAGTTTGGTTTCCCACACCCTGTGATTGAGGACAGTAACTCATAACAAACACAGAGTGGCACGGTCGTTCTCTGAGATCAATCCCCCGCTGTGCAGAGCTTTCCCACTTACTCTTTCATGGTGTAGGGTGTATATGACTCACCCGAGGGCTATTGGCACTTCCCACAGGCAACTGGGGGAGCAGCCTTCTGTGTAGGAGTGTCCTAATACAGTGATGATGAAATGTGGAAACCTGCCTAGCCTCTTACTTATCCTTCTGCCTCGATAAATAAAATAAATTGGCTTCCCAGTAACTTGGTGGGAAGAAGGGAGTTTTCTGACAGGTTGCTGGAGATGAGTTTGACAGGTGGCTTGTCCCTGCAGACCGAGTGTTTGAGTCAGACCTCTGCCTAGATGCCAGCTAAGGATTTTGCAGGAGCCCCAGGAGAGTTGTGCTCCAGCATCCCGGTCTGCCAGACTCCCGTGCTCCCAGGCAGGCAGGGAGCAGGCAAGCTTAGCTGATGCACAGTGGCTCTAGTGATGAAACAGAGTGAGACTTGATCGAGACTCAAAACCGCACCTGGTAGCAGAAGCAAAGTGGTTCTTATTGTACCCCCTACACCCACAGGGTCTCTGACACATTTTGGATGGCATGTGCTTTTCCTCACTGTAGGAGACACCTGCAGTGGGGCAAATATGACACTGTTGGCTGCGAGCATGGCACTGAGGAACTGTAATCTGCTTTAATTGTCACGTCCTCACTCAGTCTGATGGAACTCAATCAAGACTTGTGATTTTCTAGGCTGCCCAGCAACAATTTACAGAGCTGAGCATGCAGAGGACTCATCAACTTCGTTGGGGAACAAGATATTTATGTTCAGAGTGTCACTTGTGCTTGGTTGACCATTTACTTTTCTGCTTCATTTGTGGACAAGATGCAGTTTTGAGGCATAAATCTCTTTGGATATGACTGTAGAACATAGTCTTGCTTTCCTTTTGGTTACATCACTATTTTCTGAGTGCATAAACCATCTCTGTGCTGTTACTTGTCCTTATCCTCGGCAGTACACCCATATGCATTAGCTTTTAGGGTAACCCAGTAGCTAGAGATTCTGTAAAAGTCACAGCTGGGAGTCCCAGCTCTGTCACATCTGGGTGACAGCTCCATTTATTCCCCGTATGGTGGAATGAAATACCTAGTTTTGTTACATCTTTCATCACTGCTCATCCAAATAGGCGTTTATCCACGGTTTTGTGCAACTCACCTGTACAGGTGTGTGGGTGTTATAACATTCACCCTTCATTAGTGTGTATTCAAACCAGTGAAGGAGATAATAGTAGACAACAACAACAACCCTGTGTCTGTGTCTAATGGGTATTTCACGGATGGCAGAGCTTTCTTTTCAGAGGTGTCGTATCTGCTGCCAGGTTTCAGATGTAAATGAATGTATGTGTACATATTGCACTCATCTGAGGACCAGAGAGCCACAAAAAGAGTGTTATACCAGCTATTCAGCTCTTCATTCACTGTAAACTAATAAGAGCTTCTCATTTTGTGAGGCAAGGTACAAGGATAGTTGCTCAGACTGCAGCCAGATCACCCTTTCAAGAGTGTCAGTCTTGCTGTTTCTCAAGGGTTTTGCAAACTGA
Source organism: Empidonax traillii (assembly GCF_003031625.1). NCBI lineage: Eukaryota > Metazoa > Chordata > Aves > Passeriformes > Tyrannidae > Empidonax > Empidonax traillii. The sequence continues at coordinate 467,588 of NW_020955978.1, read as the reverse complement.
GCCTCCTTTTATGTTCATGGAACCCCTCCAGAGCAACCCTCTGGAGCAACCTCAGTCCAGGAGCTGCTCACCACCTTTAACTGCGTGTAGCTCTTCATGTCTCCCAGGCAAGGGAGTGGGAATCACTTCTAATCTCCAACCTGCAAAAGCAGGGGTTCCACCAACAATTAAAAGATGGCACACTGTTTTTGTCTGAGATAAATCCTTGCAGACTTTATCTTTTTCACCTTTAATGATTAATTCATCATTAATACTTGTTTTGATGTGCTTCAAATTAAACAGCCTGGAGGTTTTTGCTCAAGCTTTGCAAGCCTTTTTGATGCTGCCAGTTGGGATACACCGTTTGGAAAGCATCATTCTGACGTCTTGGTCTGCTTTTTGTGGAAATCAGGGATATTCCTGAAACCAGGGATGACCCTGACACAGAGATATTCCCGTTGCATTGAATGGGCATTTCAGAAGGTTTTTTTGGGCCTAGTCCTCTCACTAGAGTTGCAAGTCACAACAGTAGAAGACCCAGAGCTTTAAGTTCTTTTCCTTGAATGGCTGCTGAGCAGCATTCCCATAAAAATGCTTGAGTCAAATGAACACAAGATCACCACCTAAATCCAGATGTATGACCTAGGAATCACTCATGTTTATTCTCAAAGTGCCTATATTTATTTGTTACTTATTTTGGTGAAAAACTATGAATCTCTGCTGGAGAAGTTCAGCCTTTGTCTGAATTGTGCTGTGATCTGGATACAAGGCAGAAGGGGGCATAACCTCAGCTTGTGTTCCTGGGAAGCAACAAGCCTGTGAGCTCATTCCTTGCATGCCTAATGGGCCCAGCACGCCTGGCACAACAGCTGGAGTCAGCTATTGTTTCGGAAACGGTCAGGATGCTGCCTCCAGCATCCCATTTTGGTCTGTGCTTGATGGTTAGAAAGTACCTTCAGGAGGAAAATACACATGCTCTGGACCTGAGGAGGTTCATACAACTTTCTTCCCTTCCCAGGAGGGAACCAAGTTTTAAGATGAGCAAAACATCTTCAAGCTGCCCTGGTGCAAACATCCATACCAGTGAAGGAGCCAGACCAGTCCAGTCTCTGCCCACAGGATCAGGAGGAATGAACAGAAAGGTTACACTGCTAGGAAGTACAACATGAGGTAGGGCATGGATCAGAAAATGTGAGTTGTGTGTGGTAGGTTTTGTCACAGCCAGTTAGTGTTACAGCTGCTTAACTACACAGGTTTCCAGCTGTGGAATGTCTCCAACTTGCCTTTATCACCATGAAATATCATGAGAATATTTTATGCACATGGTACATTTGTTATAGAGGGCATGCAGTGTTGGGAAAGAAAGGCCACTGACATTGTTGGAAAGATTTCTGGGTCTTCACTCTTGAGTAAGAGGAGGTTACAGAGGTGATGGATAGGATCTGAAAAATGAAATGGGAGAGAGTTCGAGTTGTATAAGCATGAGACAAGGTGTCCTGGCACCTCCCCATCCTTCCTCCTCTCTTTCCCCATCTAGGCCCCAGAGGAGGCAGCTGCATTGACAGCAGAATTACTCAGCGTCCTGCTCGGACACTGGCTCAGGACAAATCCCATCCTGCCTCATTACTTTGCATACAGAGAATTACATGCCTAATTGAAGAGTTAAATTGTGAAAAAAACTGAACTGGAAACTGTATCAATTTTTTTAAAAATCATCACCATCTTTTAAGGCTAATAGAAGTAGGTCTTTTGGTGGGTGTCTCTCCCCTGAATTTTGGATGTTCCTGCTTCCTTCAAAAACCTGCTCTGAGCCACTTGCTGCTTGTTACCAGCACTGGAGCTTTTTATCACAATCTCCTCTTCAGTCACAGCTGAGGGAAGGTGTATGAAGTGACTCATCCCTCCATGTTTGCCTTTGTGTACCATCTTCTAGGGCATACAGGGTCTTTCTCTTCTAGCTGGTTTTCCAAAGCAGACCAAATTAACCTGACAGAAGCATAGAGATCTTAAAGATATTAGTAAAGACATTAATTTCCTTCTGTGTTGTGAGCAGTCTGTGTTTTGAAGCCCACACGTGACAGCAAAGTTCAACTCCTTGGCCTTCCAGCCACAGAGATTTAACTAATTTGGCTGGGCAGTCAACATATGGGCACTGAACCATCTGGCTCTGAGCTGGAATTAGCCCTCCCTTTCCCAGTCATTAGATCAAGCAAGGCGAGATGTGCAATGCGGGTGGGAACAAAAGGTATCGCGGTGGTAGGAGATCAGGGGAGGTCAAGAAACACCGTCTGGCCAGGGGACATAGCACCATTTCTACGTTTCAGCTCATAAATAGGAGTTCTCTTTCATTTTTAATTCAAGGGAATATTCAGTACTGAATCTGAATAATCTCCTCCAGCTCTTTGCAATATGCAAATTAAACACATAACTTCAAAAAAAAAAAGCCCTAGCAATCTAAATGTAGTAGGAGAGAAAAAGCAGATGTTTTGGCTTTGCAAAATCTGTAGAGCCACCTTTGCCAAGCAACTGACATCTGCCTGGTTTTGTTCACATCTCTCCTTTGTGTCTAAGCTGAGGTTTCTCTAAGTTTCACATTATTTACATGTGTGTTTGAGAGTGAGAGAGAGGAAGACTGCTGATTTGAGATGCTGGGGACCAAAGCCCTTTCTGTAGCCACAGAAGCTGTCACTACTGCTGTGCCAGGCACTTGATGCCTGCTGTGGGATGACAGTGTGGGGAACATGAAATAGCAGAAATTAATCTCAGTGTCATTAAACCTTCCACCTTTCTTCCAAAGTCTCTTCTTTCTGTCTGCAAGGGTGTCCATTTCAGGGGAAGGTGGTTGACTTGGTGACATGAATCTGTTAGCCTCTTATAGTTTGGACCCTTGAAAGTCAACCAGACATGTGTGACTTGAGGCACCACACTCTCCTCTCTCCCTTTTGTATCCTGTAGCCTCCAAAGACCAATAGTGTAGCCAGCAGGACCAGGGCAGTGATTGTCCCTCTGTATTTGGCACTGGTGAGGCTGCACCTCCCATCCTGTGTTCAGTTTTGGGTCCCCCAAGACAAGAATGACATTGAGGTGAGGCAGTGCAAGTCCCAGGGGCAGCATCAGTATTTGAAGGTTTTTCTGGTACATGAATGGTGGGCAGAGTTCTGCTGCAGTCAGCCAACCATTTCCAGTAATTCCAGCTATGAGTTTCCTTCCCCATACCAACCCCTACCACCTCACCCCATTCCCCTCTTGTCAAACTTGCCACAGTTTCCCCTTGGGAGCAGGCTGGTTTGTTCCCATGTGTTTTCACATCATTCTGAGCCATCCTGAAGATTTTTTGGTAGTTTTCTTTCAAGTGTGAAGCAATCTGACACGACCACTCCATATGAACATGTGTGAGACTATCCTAATACCTGTTGAAATTATTTACTTGTTTGAATCAAATAAAACAGTTGAGCAAAGGTAAGTTTCCAGGCTCATCCAGAGCAGAAACTGTGTTTTAAACACTTCCCTTGTGAATTCATCAAGCCCAGGAACCCTCATGCTGCCGGTAAAACTCTCTCCGGGGTACGTGTGGAAATAACAGAACACTGATTCTCAAAGACATTTGGTTACTCAAAGCCACAAATCCTTACAGACTCAGGCTTTGTTAGTTCTGGCTTTCACAAAATTATTCATGCTTTCTTGTGGCATTTTATCCGTTACACGTGCTGTTCATGGTGGTGCAGCATTAAATATCATGTCTTGCAAATGTAACACTGACTTGGGAAAGAGTTGTTGTGGGGGGAACCTGCCCTACTTAAATGACTGTCGTGTTTGCCCAGGGTTTTTGAGCAGTGTTCTTCTAGCTGATCCTAGTTCTCAGCGTTAAATATGATAGATGTTAATGTAAGTGATTCAATTGTAGTTTATAGCTGGTGTGTTTAACGTGCTCTCCTGGCAGCTCAGCAGCCAAAGCAACAGCAAAGTCTGGGTTCTCTGCTTTTATATGTGCAGAGTGCTACCCTTCTAATTAATGATCCGTGGCAGTATGCAGTGGGTTTAATATCAGCCCTTTGGCCTCTGAGATGGTCAGGAACTGGCAGAGATGTACAGAAAGCTCAGTCATTACAGGATTTAGTTTCCCTTATTGTACATCAGCTTCCAAATTTCAATCCTTTGCTTCTTAGAAGCAATCTCCAGCTAAAGCTCATGGAATATACTGATTTTGTTTGGTTGGGTTTTTTGGGGGTTTTTTGTTTGGTTTTTTTTGGGGGGAGGGGGCAAATATTGAAGTGAGTGTTGTGTATTAGAGCTAGTTCTGGACCTATGGGGCTTGTTCCCTTCTGGTGGCAGTGAGTAGGACAGGATGTCTCTGTGCTGGCCAGTGGCAAGGGAGGATTTTAGCATCACTGGGGTACCATGCCACATATTCATCACCACTCCAAGGCTGCAGCACACCCCATTTGGTGTGATGGAAACTGTTGTGCAGGGAGAAAATGCCACTCCTAGTCAAGTCAGGTCTTGTCTTGGGGATGTGTTTCAGCTCCTTTAGAGGTGGACATTTCTGTGTTTCTGAATGCTGTAGCAATCAGGAGAAAATGAGAATTTCCCCATAAATGCTCTTGTGCAATGGCTCCACAGCAATCAAAGGGACCAGTCTGTGC
>NW_020955978.1:451942-462857 GCF_003031625.1 Empidonax traillii | reverse complement strand
TGGGTGCATGTCCATGTCCCCTCTGCTACAGCCATAATTGTACCATCATGTATTTCAATGCCATCAACATGTTGCTTTGTGCAGTTAATCCAGGGCACATTTATCAGTTACAGTGTGGGAGCCACACGTTGGGAAGAGGGGAGTATGGACAGGGAGGACAGAATGAAGGAAAAGGCTACAAACAGGTGGGGTTAATATTGTCTCTCTGAGATGGGAAGGAGAAGGGGTGGAAATAATATGGCCCATTGGTTAAGATAATACTCTGGGACTGAGGGATCTGGATTCTTGGCCCTCTCTGCTCCCTCCTCTCGTGAGAAATCTTCAAGTTTTTATGCATGGTGCTTCCTCTTTTGTAAAGTGAGAGCAGCACCTTTTAAAAAAATAAATCCTGTCAGGTCTCGAGGAGATCAGACAGTCTGGTGCGTATTTCTGCTGGGCGAGCTCACCGGGGAGGCTGCGTGCAGGCATTTGGAGGATTAGCAGAATGAATCCTCTGAACCTTTGAGATTCACTCGGTGCTCCTGGTGGGGATAAAAGTGGAGTTAATTAACCCATTCTCAAATCCCTCCTGATCCGTGACCATCAAGTAGCTGCCACTGCATGGTGCTTTCCTTGGCTCTCAATGTTCCCAAACATCCATGCAAACCTGAAGTGTGTGTCTGGCTGTTACCTGCACGTCTGGCACTGCTGATCTGCTTGCAGAGGAGTGGGACAAATTTGCCCCATCCCCATTAGCCTTTGGGGTATCAACAAAACAATGTGATGCTACCCACGCCCAGTTTCCCAAACCCCAGGGTGCTATTCAAAAGAACAGTGTTCCGCGGTAATTATTGTGTATCCAGGCTGTAAGCGATCGCTTGCTCGTGCTTTAAAGTGAAGAAAGGACCACACAAATTTCTGTGTGAATTCCTGGACGGAGAGGCAGAGGAGCTGCAGCTGGGCAGTGACCTCTGCTGGGAAGCCCAGCGCTGCTCTGGTCCAGCTTCAGGGACGCACCCCCCCAGCTTCATCTAACCTGTGGGTTTCACCCCCGAGAGATTTCCATGTTATTATGGGTTTTTTTGTTTGTTTGTTTGGGTTTTTTTGGGTTTTTTTGTTTTGTTTGGTTTGGTTTTTTTGGTTGTTTGGTTGGTTTTTTGTTTTGTTTTGTTTTTAATTTATTTATTTTTAATTCTATTTACCTTTTGCTAGCTTGCCATTTGAGATTTCCTCCGAGCAGAGAAATGCTGTGCAGGACAAGCGGTTTCATTTGCACGTGTGCGATGTGCACTTCACCAGGGATATTAAACACTGTGTAACACCACAATTAAGGCCTTGCTGGTCTTGGGGAGGTTGAGAGAAAGTGGAGAAAAACGCCTTCTCTCCATCTCAGCAAGCCCCTTGAGTGCAGCAGCCACCAGCATGGTGGCTGGTAGGCACAGACATCACCTCCCAAAGGGGCATCTTCTTCCAAATGCCTTCATCCCTATGAGACATCGCCCTCTGTGTACTTTGGGGGTGATTCAGCTTCTTCTGCTGCCTTCTTCTAGTTTATGCTTGCTGGATCCCACATACTCACATCCCGCATCTGATTTCACAGATTGGCTCAATACAGAGGACTCTGCAGTGGTGGGACCTAACCTTTTCTCCCCACCCCCAGCACTGAGCAAGTTTATTTGCCTTCTGAGAGCACAGTGGTGCAGTGCCCATTTGTTTTGCAAATCAGGAAGGGGAGAGGGTCTCGCCGCAGCCCTCGGCGCGCGGTGTTGCATGTCTGATGAGCTCCCCTCTGGCCTCTGCCTCCCTGGCGCCCGTTGGCCACGTGTGTCACGGTCAGGGGTTGCTGCAGCTGCCTCAGAGGGGTTTTGGCTGGTTTGGGGAACCTCTGAGGTTCTCAAAAATAGAAATGCAAAGCGTTAATACAGGCAAGGTAAAAAACCGTGCCGCTAAGCTGGGGGCTTTAAGCCAGATGACACTGTGGCGGATTGTTTGTGTTAAACTGCCTTGATCGTGGTGGTAGGAGGAACACAGATGATCATGTGAATGTGCATGTGGGTAAAGGAAAATGGATAATATAATAATTTTCAGTAAAAGTGACTAATAGCTTGAAATGTCATTTGTAATGTACCGTCAACTAACCTAAACAAGGCAAACCCGCCCTTACCCTACCTAACCCTTAAGGGACCAGGCACTAGACCTGCACGAATAAACAAAATAAACCCTTCCAAGCACAGGTGCTGTGTAAAGTCAAGTGGGTGGTGTATTGTTTTCCTGTTGCAAATACTAAGAATTTAATTTGCAATGCAGTCTACCAGGAAATTTCGCTAAAATATCATGGGATTTTCCAGATATTTAGGTGGAGTGAATAGCCAACTCATGTATTTGTTACTCTAACATCTTGTAGTGCATTTTATTTGGGTTTGCTTATTGTTGATGTAAAATTTCCTGTGTGTGAAGGTCATTATATGAATAAGCTTTTGATGGCTATGGGTGTAAATTCAGGTCAGTCATAATCTTTCTAGTGAATTCAGAGGAAATTAAATTAGTCTGTGTGCTTACAGTAAAGATCCTGCTGGGCACAGGGGATCTTCTGCTCTCAGCATCCTCACACAGATGTTAGGACACTTGAGACCACTGAGGATAAGGCCCTGATACACGATTAAGCATCTTACTTAAGCTACTTGAACCTAGAAACATGTAGAGAGTTTTGGATTTGCTGACAATGCGCTTTTACTTTCTTTCTGAACATGTCCATCTCTTGCATAATGAGTGGCCTCTGCTTAGCATTTTCCATCTTTCTCTTAAAATGATTGTCTGCAGTTGATGCAATTAATATTCTTCCCCTGGGGTTGTACTGGCAGTCTCTTTAGGGTTTGCACAACTTGAATGTATCCTTTGCACATTATTTGTTAGCATTTAAGGAGCAAACCCAGAGAGGTATTGCTCAGCTGGTTGATTAGATGGGTGCTTGTGGAGTTGATTTCTATCTTTAAAGCTAGTGTTTTGACAAGAGGCTTGGTGGGAATGGTGAGGACATAGAAAACCCATTGGTTGCTTAGGGGTGTTGTACAGAAAGCACCCAGTGCTTAGTGGTGCTGCAGGGAAATTCAGCTGCGAAGACCAGGTTGGACATCAGAGTGGCAAGAATTCAGTGTGAAGAAGTGTGGGCCTGTCATGTGGCTGCTGCCTACCTGTGCCAGCTTCTGCAGAGAGTCAAATCACTGCTTTCTCGCTGTCACCCTACACCCTGCCTGCATCACTCCTCTGCACCCTGCAGCGAAGTCGTCCTGAGAATTTAAACTCCAACCAACCATCTTCATTCATCTGAACCTCTAACGCCTCACAGACTTAAACCTTACACATTTTGCCATTGGAGAGGATTGAAAGAAATTTCTCTGACTCATAACAGAAATCTGGGCTGTGAAGCACTTCTGGCTGTTTACTTCAGTTGGGAGGACCTTAAATGTCATCAAGTTCCAATCCCCCTGCCATGGGCAGGGGCACTTTCCACTAGACCAGGTTGCTCAGAGCTCCATCCAACGTGGCCTTGAACACTTCCAGGAATGCAGCATCCACAGCTTCTCTGGACAGCCTGTTCCACTGACTCACCACTCTCCTAGTAAAGAATTTATTCCTAACATCTAATCCAAACCTACCTTCTTTCAGTTTAAAGCCATTACCCCTTGTTCTATCACTACATGTCCTTGCAAAAAAATTTATGATGTTGAATAAAACACTGACAAGTAGTGCCTAACTTAAAATAGCTTTATGTTTCGCAGTCATGCAAAAAAAATTAAAATCAGAATTTCATCTTATCTTATCTTGTGGTTTTTCAGGATCAAGCATGAAAACATAGTTGCCCTGGAAGACATCTATGAGAGCCCGAACCATTTGTACCTGGTCATGCAGTTGTAAGTACTTAACCTAATGAATTTTTTGTGTCAAAATTGCCACCTCTTCTTGTTCTAGTTTTGTTCTTTAACCCAAAAGATGGGGTACATGAGAGGTATTTGTCTAGTGTGCTACACACTGCAAAATCTCTGGTGGGTGGTTAAAAATGAATCTCCAGTTATAACGGGCTGAGTTGTTGTGAAATTGGGAATTAAATGGTTTTGTGATTAGTGTCACCCAAATCAAACCAGAACAAAGAGGAGATGTTAAAGGGATCTGAACAGGCTTCATACGTGTGGAGTTGCCAAAGTTTAGTCCTCTGTATCTCAGCAGGTACCTGCTCTGTACTGAGCTCAAGGAGATCCGAGATGCCACCATGTGCACGGGTACCTGAGTACTACTCTTGCAAGGCAGCATCATCCTTGACCCAGCAGCAGTGGTAGATCATACCACTGTTCTTTGAAACATCTCCCTCACCAGAGCCCCTCTCCTTCTTCATTTTCCCCCTCTGGGCCTGAGAAAATCAGGATCCCACCACATGCCTGATACGCTGTAGCTGACCCTGTCCTCCTGCCACATCAACCCCTCAGAAAGGAAGGAAGGGACAGGCACATGCTCACATTGCTTCTATTTTTACCTCATTCTGAAATCAATTAAAAAACATGATTAGAAGTTAAAATTTCCTCTTACCAGCTCTAACCTCTCTATTAGTCAGTTGTGAGATCACATCAAACAAGATCAGAACAGACAGACAGGGCAGAAGAGTAAATTACAGCTGGGAAAAGCCACATGTGCCGTAAGGAAACCTGAAGCATTTGATAGAGGAAGTTCTGGGGTTAAATACCCCAGGGAAAGCTGGAGACTGTGATGGCCCTTTATCTATTGGTAACATCCAGGCATGGCGATGTCATCAGAAGTTGTTCTACTGGCAGTGTGGGAAGAATATGGTTTTTGTAACCCTATATTTCAGTTCAGAGCACTGCAAAAAGACTTGTACAGGAACACCAGTGTTGTACGAATTCCAACAAACCAGCTGGATTGTGGGAAGTATTAGTTTTGTGATCAGTTGTTTTACAAAGCCTTAATTTTGTTTAATCTCTTTAGAAAAAATAAACCGGTATTATTCCTTCTTATTAGCTTGTTCAGTGTAGTGTAACTTTCACTTTTATAAATTCCTTACATCCAGATCTTTGGGTTATCTGAAATGTAGTTCTGTAGTCACAGGTGACACTGAATATATATCTTGGTATAAATTTCTGCTTGCTCACAATTCAACACTGACTAGGGAATTATCCTTTCTGTTAAAGCTGTGCTTGTAAACCCAGCTAACTAACTTTCCAAGGGCCGAGAATTTGGCTATTCCAGAGGGATTGAGGTTCACTGATGCCCACCAGGATGAGATGCCCAACTGGAAACCCATCAGCAGCCTTTGGGGTGGCTGCTCTGAGCAATCCCCAGCCCTAACAAAGAGCTGTGCCTTGTGTTACAGGGTAGACCGAAAGCACTTAACTGAATGCAGGGAATAACCTTTCTGCAAGTTCTTGGGAAAGGGCTGTGTTATCCCCAGGTGGAGAGGACAAGAATGCCAGGGAATCACCTCATCGCTGCGGGTGTTGCATGAAGTGCAACCTCTGAACTTTCATCAGTAGTTGAGTTTGGGATCAGTTGGCATCAACAGTTGGGCAGCAACTCTGCAAAGTCCAGAAGGCTCAAAATCCATTCTGCATGCCTCCTTTCACGGATTCCTGTCTGTGAGAAGGCATGTACAGATAATTTCTGGTTTCCAAGGTAACACCAGCTTGTTGATACAATAGCTGTGAACCATTGCACAGCATGAAGTATCTATTTGTTTACATTTCTGCCCTATTTATTATTAGATTCCTTGTGGGTTTTTTATCTTCTCATTTTTGTGTATTTCTCCTGAACAACACCCCAGTTGCCTACATTTAAAACGGGTTCTGAAATGAAGCAGAAGGGTTCTGATCAAGCAGCTTTCAGGAAGCAGCATTTAGAATGGAAAAAAAGGGTGGGTAAAATCAGGGCCACTCAAAGGTCAGTGTTATGGGCACAGCAAATCTCAAATCCATATGACCTTCTATCTGAGTCCTTGCTTGCTAAGTGAACTCTAGCTAATAGTTTCCAATGGTTGTTTTGTGTCATGGACAGCATTTTCATTACCAACCTTTAGAGCACTCCTTGCTATGTTGTGGAAAATCCACGTTATAGTCCTTGAGCATCTCGCAGCACCTCTGTGGGAGAAGGCTTTTGGAGGTAGACCAAGCCTCTCTGTTTATGTTTATCCTTGGGTACATCTGCTTTTCCATGAAAGCCATGCTTGTTAACAGGCCAGCTTGAAGGATAAATATCACACCTCGTTTATTCTGTCAAAGATATGGGCAAGTAAAGGTCTCAGTGCCTGTGCTGGAGCTGGAAGGAAGGGAGTTTAAGAGGCAGCTGTCCGTGTCTACTTGACACTTAATTTGTTCCTGCCAGGCCCCCTGGGAGCTCTTCCCAGGATTACCTAGCTGTTGGTGACTCTGTCCTGTGTGTTTCCTGGCATGTTCATGGGAGATGAGATCTCTGGCTTTGGTTTCACCACCTTCTTTTCACATACATTGTATACAAGCCATCACAGAACTGTTCAAACCGAGAGGTAAGACCAAGGTACACCAGAAGTCCAGGCTGGAGATCCCCAGATTTGACAACTCAGAATTTCGTGTGCTGTCTCAAAGTGTTATCCTGTCCCTTAGAAAGGGCTGGACTATTTTTTCTTTATTTGTTTTCCTAAGTGCAAGATATTCCAACCCAGTGCCTCTAATTTTGTCAAGGTTGTGGACAATCCCTTGCTGCCTTTCACTCCAAGCAGTATTGCTCAGCTTTGGTGTGAGGTGGAGTTAGGGGTGCAGCTGCAAAGCAGAATACAGATGTAGGACAATTGCTGCCTCTCCTCTGATGATTCTGCTAAAATTTTGCAGGCAATATAGAAAAGTGCTGTAGAACATTTGTTTTACTTCCATGAGGATGATGTGCTTTCCAACCAAGAAAATACCTGCTCCTTCCCAACCTTGGATTTCCTGTAGTACTGTTAAGACCTACACAGGCAACAAAGACAAAAACTAAAATGAAACTCTGAAAGTTTCATTCCTTCTGTGTGCTGAGATTACCCAGAGGATGTTGTAAAAGACAGGGGGAAATATACTGCTTTCAGAAATAGGAGTTTTATGAAACTGTATTTTGGTAGAATATTAAGCTCTGTTAATGAGCAGTACCAGGATTTTTGGTTGCTATTGTTGCCACTTGGTAAGAATTACCCTACTGTATCTCCTAATCAATCTGCCTTATTTCACCAGGGAAAGATCTTGATAATCTGTTGTGGTTAGCGTTGTCAGGCATAATCAGCCTCTTTGAGTATTGATGATTCATTTTCTGTGTCCTGGAAAATCTTGCATAAAAATGGAATTAGATAAACACACGGAATCATTTGGGTTGGAAAAGGCGTTTAAGATCATGGAGTCCGACCATTAATCCAGCACTGCCAAGTCCACCACTAACCACGTCCTCAAGTGCCACATCTACACATCTCTTAAATACCTCTAGGGATGGTGACTCCAGTACTTCCCTGGGCACCATTTGCCAGTGCTTGGCAACCCTTTTGGTGAAGGAATTTTTCCTAATATCCAATCTAAACACCTTTTCCATCTGTGTTTTACGTGTCCGTTTGCAAACGCTGCTTCTGAAAGTGCTGCCTGGGCAGATTGAAGCAGATTCCCAGGTCTTGACTCTGACTTCATCTGTATTGTTCACCTGCACTGAAGCGTGAAGCGGCAAAGTTTGGTTTCCCAGAGATTCTTCTGTAACCTACACCAGTCAAAGCCACAGGAGCTGGGGCTGCTGCCTCTCCAGAAGGATATGGGTCCATGTCAAAAATTGATTAAGACAGTAATTTCATTGTCCTCCTTTATTCATCCATATTTACTTGAAATGTTTAGGAACTTAGTATTTTTGCTATCTCTACTCTTCTACCAAAGGTGGTTGAAGTTCATGCAAGAGGTCAGAAATTACCAAGGGCTGGCAAACTCGGATAGAGAGTCATTGCCTCACTGCCTTTGGAAAACAGGCTAAAAATGGGTCCAAAAGGCACCTCCAAAACTTTTGGAGCATGCTTGGAGAAGCATGTAGCTAGGCAAGCAATAATCAGACCTGAAGGCCCACCTCTGCGTTTCACTGCATTTTTTTTCACAGTCAAGAATGCTGCCAAATCCACAGGAATTCCCATTAGTATTAGGATCTAGTTAAAGAAAGTGAAAACCCTAGTGCCTGCCTGGTATAGCTTTCCACCCCTTTGGGGGAGCTGTGCTCCCAAACAGTACATCTGATCCCCTCAGTAGGGTGGCTGCTTTACCCAGATCCTGTTGGCTGCTGGTTCTGGTTCTCCAGGGTGTTTCCCCTGTGTGATGTCTTTTGAAGCTCTGACATCTCTGCTGAGAATCAGCTTTTAGGGTGAGCAGCCTGGTTGACCCAGCCCCGAAATGTTTCTCCTTAAATTTACAAAAAAGCCCAGCCCAAACCGAGCCTAAACCCCTGACCTTGGGGTTTTTCCAGCTTGGTCTCTTAACTCTGTTGAATTATTCAGATGATTTCCTTCACAGAAAAGCCGAGATGACGGAGGCTCCTTCCTGCCGGGTGCAAGTCACGCTTGGAGGAGAGCCCTGCCCACAAGTTTGCAGGCTCAGAATCCCAATGTCCCATTCCTGCTGTTTATCAGCTCTCCCCTGCCAGACACAGGTGCCTCATAACCCTGTAACACCTTGGGAGGCAGCTCAAACAGGCAGGTACCCACCGGTGGTAAAATCTGCAGAAGTTTTTATTATTACCGGAACTGCGCTGCCTGGGATTTTGCCTTTCAACTCCATGTTCTGCTAATAAGTAAGTGGAGTGCTGAGCTGCAATTAAGTGCTGAATTCCCTTTGTTTTTTGAGAGCCCAGCACCTGAATGCACTCCGAGAGCAGCCAAGCATGGACAGGGTATGTAAGTGACATTTCAATGAAAATATTCAGCCTCCAAGAAAAACAGCAGACAATGGAAGGAAGTGCCGTGTTTGCCAGGTCCCTGAAGGAGTCCTGCAAGGACTCGCTGTGTTACAAAACAGCGATCCCGCACGCCAAGCCGCTATCAGGATGCTAATTAAAGCAAAACACAGATCTGCTACACCACGTTCCTTAGATGAGGGTTATTCCCATACTTGTGGGGTGCAAAAGACAGAAGGAGTTTGCTCTCACAGTGGAATTTATATCACAGAATCATGGAATGGCTTAGGTTGGAAGGGACCTTGACGATCACTTAGTTCCAATCCCTCCTGCCATGCACAGGAACACCTTCCACTAGACCAGGTTCCTCCAAACCCTCTCCAACCTGGCCTTGAACACTTCCAGGGATGGAGCATCCACAGCTTCTCTGAACAACCTGTTCCAGTCCCTCACCAATGAATGATAAAACCATACTGTGTTCTTCAGCAGCAGAGAACATTTTTGTCCAAGTATCTGAGAGAAGCCCCTCAGCATCACTTTTCTCTGCAGATGGTGTGTTTGTTGTCATTGTATTAGTAATGACAGTAATAGTAACTAGAGAAACACCACCATTAATGAAGAACACTGGAGCTGATAACCGTGTGCCAGTGGATTCAGTTTGTTTCATGGTACAGGATGGGGCATCAGCTACACACCCACAGACTCTGTCCTTTATTTCCAATATTCCTAGTTTGGATGAGTGTCTCAAAATGCTCAGCACATCTTAATGCCTGACATCCATTGAAAATACACTGGGTATGTGTCAAAAGCCTTGCATCCCGTGCTTCCTGCACCTCCTTGTGCCCCACAGGAATAAGATGTTTAGTAGATTTATGTGGCAGATGGGTCTCATGGGGTTTATTGGCTAGGATTCTTAATGGATGGACCATGGAAATACCTGTCTCCAATTCCTGGTCAAGCAAATGCACATGAATTTTATATTAATCACTTATTGAATAAATTGTTCACTTAGTTTTGGTGGGGCTTTTTGCATAGCATACAAATGCTGTGTAAGAAGTACAGCACCAGGGAGGCTGATGCACGTCCTCCCCAGCCAGGAAGGAGCCTGAGAGGTGTCAAGGGAGATTTGCTTGGATTTTGACTCAACTAAGAGTCTCAGGGGCTCTGGTTAGGCAAGCTTCATTTCCTCACAGCTTATGGAGTGGAACATCAGGGATTTGGCCAAAGCAACATTTGTGAGTCTGCAGTGGAATAAGATATAGTAATAACTACACTCTGTATTGAAAAAAGTCATTTGCTGCTTCTATGGGCAAGAGTTTTTTGAACTGAGGGACGTTTTCTGTATAGAAGGCACAGCTCTCCAGGGCTGGATCCAGCTGGTGAACGTGGAAAGCAAAGTGGGCCAGCAGCAACAGGGTTGAGCATGTGTGACACGACTGGGAGCATCAGACCATGATCGTGGGAGAAGCGCTCAGGAAGATGAATCCTGGGCCCATCACAGCCTTCAGCACGCCCGTATTGCACACATGGGGCCCAACTGCAGAGCTGGGGTGCAAGTTTTGCTGGGAAGCAAGTTTTGCTTCCTGCCTGTTTCTAGTGCTTAAAGCAGTCAGAGCATGTTCTATCAGT
Organism: Empidonax traillii; assembly: GCF_003031625.1. NCBI lineage: Eukaryota > Metazoa > Chordata > Aves > Passeriformes > Tyrannidae > Empidonax > Empidonax traillii. The sequence goes on along the minus strand of NW_020955978.1, from coordinate 452,330 downwards.
ATAGATAAAAAAATTATGCCCTATCAAAATCTCTGAAGGCATATTGAAAAGGCTAAAGTGTACTTTAGTACTTTCCCACTAGAGCTTTGCAAGCTGCTGACCACATCATCAACTAGCTCTTGGCATCATGCCCCTGGGAACTCGGTAGCAGTTATTAATCCGGCATCAATTTCACATCTTTTCCTTTGTGGAAAAAAAGATTATTACGTCAGTTGGGTTACGATGGTGAGTGTTCAATATGAAGGAGTATCTCCCCTCTTTCAGTGGCTAAGAGGTTGCAAGCAGACTAGGAAATATTAATGTCAGAGTAGAGATAAGGACATGGGCAGATTTGTTGGTAACAGATTAATAGACCGCAGATTGACCACCAGAATGGCTTTAGGCACCT
>NW_020955978.1:446276-450721 GCF_003031625.1 Empidonax traillii | reverse complement strand
TTTTTTTTTTTTTTTTTTTTTTTTTTTTTTTTTTTTTTTTTTTTTTTTTTTTTTTTTTTTTTTTTTTTTTTTTTTTTTTTTTTTTTTTATTGTTTTGTTTTTTTGTTTTTTTTCTGGCTACGGGCAGGACTTTTGGTAACTCCCAGTCCCCATGTCTTCTCCAAACACAGCACCTTTTCCTGGGAATGGCACTGAGCAGCAGTCCTATTGCCTCCTTGTGCTGTTTTACATGTAAAGGCTTCAGCTTGGGTAAGCATTTTAGAGTCCCTTTAGCAACAGATGAACGGTGAGAATCTTCTTCATCTTGGGGACTGTGAAAGACTCATGACGATTTCCAAACTAACTTACAGTGTTTTGTCATCTTCAATAAGTGTAGACAATTGTAAACATCCTTGTTCCACAGCTTGCACTTATTATTGTTATCTTAGTCAAAGCATCCCAGTAAGGACTCATTAGCAAGGCAACATTGAGGGCTGGGCTTTTTTCAAAGTGCCATTCTACACCTGATGGAGAGTGATTATCTTTTTTTCCCTGTAGCCTTGAGAATAAAGAGGTAATGGAGAAACATTTTCTCATTTTAACTGAGCAGACAGCATTATAATGTTTCCTTTTACAGAAAAGTGAGCAGTTCAGATGAAAATGGATTTTTTTTTCTTTAAGATATCTATTGTTGCGAAGCTGCTGTTGTCAATCAGGAAAACAAGTGTTTCGGCTGAAACTCAAAATAAACCTCGTTCTAATGTATTAATCTTTAAAGTTACAGTAAGATTTGAAGATCTCATAAATCTGCTTGTTTTTCTGTGCCGGTGATTACAATGAACAGATACTTTCTGAGGGTTATTTGATGTAATGTCTGCTCCACAGCAAGGGCCAGTACCAAATCCTTAGGGTAACAGTATGTGCCTTGAACGGGTTTTTTTACAACAATAGAATTTGGCAGCATCAACTTGAGTTTATCCCTTCAGCCCACCAGAAGTTCCCACATTTAATCCCCATTTAGGGCATGGGGGTGCATGTGCCTATATTGTATAGCTTGGTCTGGTATAGGCAATTCATGGGGCAGCAATACATGTGTCTGCCAGTAATCCTGTATAATATCACTGCTTCCCTGAGAGTAGGAGCGAGGCTTTTCTCTCCAGACAGCAGGAAGGTGGCTATTTGGAGCCATAACAATTTTCTTTCAATTTTGTTGGCTTTGGATAACCGTCTCCTTCCTTTCATGCTTTGCCCAGAAGTTTCATTGCTGGTTACTTGATGTTCACGTAGTCACTGAATGAGTCTTTTAGATTTGGTTCTGCCGCTCTCGGTACCTGATAATTTGCGCTGTGGTGCACTGAAATCAATTAAATAGCTGGTGTTTAATTCAGGAGGAAGGCACTTTGCAGCAAAGCATATAATAAATGTTAAATCCACGTATGCCACAGTGTGAGAATTCATTATGATATGGTAGGATCCCTCTCAGGCACAAGGTGGAGGCATTCTGATTAAATGGTTACACTCATTTAAACAGAAAAGGACTTTCATAACAAACTGGGAAGCTTTGAAGTGAAATAACATGGCATCGAAGCAGGATGCAGAATTAACGTGGGTGTTCACAATTCTATTCTTTTACATGGAAAACATTATTAAAAGTTTGCTTCTGGAGGGAGGTTGTACAGACTGTGGTGAAGGGGGCAGTAGGAGGCTGGTGAGTGTTACACGTCAGCGTGCTCCAGAAGACATTTCATGATTTTTGAGGCAAAAAATTAAGCTCAATCTCCCAAGCATGCTTATAGCTGCAACCTCTGCTCTAGGTTGTGTAGTCAGCTGGGTTACTCTGGTCAGGAGTCTATAACTCCAGAGTCAGTGCTGGCTTAACCTGCAGTCAGTCATATTTGCATTGTATTATCCAGAATCTCACCAATTCTAGAAGAAGAACCCATTAAGCAGGTGAGGATGAAGTATTATCACCCCATTCATGTTCATGCTGAAGGAAAAGATATCTTGGCTTTACGTTTTGTCCGTGCTTGCCCCAAAAACTCTACACAGGGCATATTTTTAAAGCCAGGGAATTTCATAGAGTTTTCTGGGGCTTGACTGGGGGTGAGGGTCCTAAACAGGATTCTGCAAAACCTGGAGTTTTTAATGGAAGTGCTTTTTGAAATCCTGTTTTGACTTCCTTTTGCAGTATTGTGGCTACCTCCTCTTAGAGAAACTATTTTCGCAGGACTGCAGAAGTCCTTGCCATAGTTTTCTGCTTTAAACATTCTCCCTGGAAAATTATTCAGTGGAAAATAAATGTGGAGGATTTTTCTTTTATTTTCTGAAACAGTGGTTAGCTCTGCTGTAGCCAAACTTTTACTTTTTTAAGCATTTTATAGAAAAAGAAAATACTGTTGCTGGTGGAGCCTTTCTTTGATGCATTTATAGAACATGTGCTCATTTCGTTCTGATTCATGCCACATGGTTATATCTTAGCCTATAAAGGCCATTTTTTTCTCTAAAATTGGAGGGAAAGAGTGTTCAGAGACCCAAATACTTATGTCATCCTTTCCCTTCTCCAAGACAAAATTCCTATTTGGGGCTGCATGATCCTGGTCTAGCTGTAAAAGGCTTTCTCTGCTAGTTCTGAGGATGTTTTAGAGGAGTTTGGTGATTGTTCTGTCTGATTATTACATTGATTAAGAGCATTTAACCACTCTTTAATTTTATTTAATTCATCCCTAATTGATGATACTCTAAGGAGCACTGATATTCTTGAGTGAGACATAATGGAGCCTTTAAATGTCCATGTGTTCCTGAGGAAAGAAGATACCACTCTCCAAAGTATATTGTAGTGAAAAAGTGAGAAATACAATTTGAAATCCCCCTTTTAAGACCTACATGAGCATAGAGGCAGCATTACTAAAACTTGATCTCGGCCTTCTTAGTGTTAAAAATCAGGTAGAAAATGAAAATTCATGCAACTATTTTTGTCTGCCTTGGGGGCTTTGTCATTAAAACTCTGCCATGAGTCTCCTACAGCTCCAAAAAAAGGGAGAAATTTCCAGAAAAAGGAAAATTAGGAGAAACAGAGCCAAGCATCCATCCTGCCATCACTGCGAAGCTCCTTGTCATGATGGTGGTGTTAGATATATTGAGTCCCAAAGTTTGTGGTCACCCTGCTGCAAAAGTTTACCCAGTGCCACAGGACAGAAGAAGTGTAACCCTAATTAAGTGATATGGAGCAGAGAAGAAGGAAATTGCCTCCCTCTGGTCCCTCACCAGTCTTATCTGTGGGAATATTTCCCTCACAGCAGCCCAGGGTCTTTCACGGCAATTATTGTTTGTTTCCCTGTAAGGATGGGCCAGGACCATTTGCAGAAAGTGCTTCTGACATTTTGCTTTTGGGGGCTGAAAACTCTCTGCCAGAAGCTTTTAAATTTGCTCTTTTCAGAAGTTTTTTTTGCAGCTGGATTTGCTGTAGAGAGGTCTTGCTTCCCATTGGTGCTGTCTTGCCTTATTTGAAGGGTGGCAAGGGAAATGTAGGTTAGCTCTCTGTCACTGAAGATTGGGTCACCACATGAAATGCATTTTTAAAAGCAAATTTCCTGGGAAAAGGCATTTCATCTTGCACTCTATTCCCCCCACAGCTTAACCTGGTTGTAGTTGGGAGTCCCTTTCCTTCCTATTGATATGAGAGTACTGTCAGGAGAGCCACAGTAGCTTCTAGAAACAGCATATGGGAACATTTTGGGGAAAGACCGTTCCTCTAAGGTGACTGGCAATTACTTTTTAAAGGAGCAGGAATGAGGAGTGCTGCCTGAGGACAGGGCTGCTGCCAGGAGCAATTCACACCAAGTTGGAGAGAGGTGCTTTTGAGCAGTCCCTCCTTTAATCCTGGTCCCACCTGAGCTGAATTAACTCAAGAAATTTGCTAGTGCAGTCATGGCTGTGTATGTTCAAAAGTTTAAAGAAAAAGGGCAACTTTTTGCATAACATCAAAAGCAAAAGAAGTGGGGAGGAAAATAAATATAGCAAAATAACTGACATAGCTGCTGTCTGTGTGCTCAGCTGAAGGTCTAGAGCTTCCCTCTGGCCTGAATACCCTTTTCCCTGGAGTGTGCTGTGAAACGTGTCCAGGTGATACTCATATAATAGATTTTCAGCTGTGGCTGAGCTTTCCTGGGCACGTGGCTGTTCTCAGCCTGCTCCACTTGCGTGTATCTTCATCCAAAGGGTTCTTCCTGCCCAAGGGGTTTTGCTACAAGTTTCCCTTGTCACACAGGTGGACACACCACTCTCCAAAACTGGAGATTGCACTGATGCCTGCACCGTGATGTTCCAGAGACATCCCAGACAGGACTGAGCTTGTTACTCATTTCATATTCTGCTGTGGGTCATCTAAGGCCAGTCTGCACATTACAACCCCTTGGGTGCAGGCAGGAGGCAGGTGCCAGGTGTATTTCATTGCTTGGTTGCTTTTG
>NW_020955978.1:441878-446255 GCF_003031625.1 Empidonax traillii | reverse complement strand
TTTGTTTGGTTTTTTGTTGTTGTTGGTTTTGGTTTTGGTTTTGGTTTTTTGTTTTTTTTCTGGCTACGGTCAGGACTTTTGGTAACTCCCAGTCCCCATGTCTTCTCCAAACACAGCACCTTTTCCCGGGAATGGCACTGAGCAGCAGTCCTATTGCCTCCTTGTGCTGTTTTACATGTAAAGGCTTCAGCTGTGGGTAAGCCTTTTAGCAACAGATGAACGGTGAGAATCTTCTTCATCTTGGGGACTGTGAAAGACTCATGACGATTTCGGAACTAACTTACAGTGTTTTGTCATCTTCAATAAGTGTAGACAATTGTAAACATCCTTGTTCCACAGCTTGCACTTATTATTGTTACCTTAGTCAAAGCATCCCAGTAAGGACTCACTAGCAAGGCAACACTGAGGGCTGGGCTTTTTTCAAAGTGCCATTCTACACCTGATGGAGAGTGATTATCTTTTTTTCCCTGTAGCCTTGAGAATAAAGAGGTAATGGAGAAACATTTTCTCATTTTAACTGAGCAGACAGCATTATAATGTTTCCTTTTACAGAAAAGTGAGCAGTTCAGATGAAAATGGTTTTTTTTTTTCTTTAAGATATCTATTGTTGCGAAGCTACTGTTGTCAATCAGGAAAACAAGTGTTTCGGCTGAAACTCAAAATAAACCTCGTTCTAATGTATTAATCTTTAAAGTTACAGTAAGATTTGAAGATCTCATAAATCTGCTTGTTTTTCTGTGCCGGTGATTACAATGAACAAATACTTTCTGAGGGTTATTTGATGTAATGTCTGCTCCACAGCAAGGGCCAGTACCAAATCCTTAGGGTAACAATATGTGCCTTGAACGGGTTTTTTTACAACAATAGAATTTGGCAGCATCAACTTGAGTTTATCCCTTCAGCCCACCAGAAGTTCCCACATTTAATCCCCATTTAGGGCATGGGGGTGCATGTGCCTATATTGTATAGCTTGGTCTGGTATAGGCAATTCATGGGGCAGCAATACATGTGTCTGCCAGTAATCCTGTATAATATCACTGCTTCCCTGAGAGTAGGAGTGAGGCTTTTCTCTCCAGACAGCAGGAAGGTGGCTATTTGGAGCCATAACAATTTTCTTTCAATTTTGTTGGCTTTGGATAACTGTCTCCTTCCTTTCATGCTTTGCCCAGAAGTTTCATTGCTGGTTACTTGATGTTCACGTAGTCACTGAATGAATCTTTTAGATTTGGTTCTGCCGCTCTCGGTACCTGATAATTTGCGCTGTGGTGCACTGAAATCAATTAAATAGCTGGTGTTTAATTCAGGAGGAAGGCACTTTGCAGCAAAGCATATAATAAATGTTAAATCCACGTATGCCACAGTGTGAGAATTCATTATGATACGGTAGGATCCCTCTCAGGCACAAGGTGGAGGCATTCTGATTAAATGGTTACACTCATTTAAACAGAAAAGGACTTTCATAACAAACTGGGAAGCTTTGAAGTGAAATAACATGGCATCGAAGCAGGATGCAGAATTAACGTGGGTGTTCACAAGTCTATTCTTTTACATGGAAAACATTACTAAAAGTTTGCTTCTGGAGGGAGGTTGTACAGACTGTGGTGAAGGGGGCAGTAGGAGGCTGGTGAGTGTTACACGTCAGCGTGCTCCAGAAGACATTTCATGATTTTTGAGGCAAAAAATTAAGCTCTATCTCCCAAGCATGCTTATAGCTGCAACCTCTGCTCTAGGTTGTGTAGTCAGCTGGGTTACTCTGGTCAGGAGTCTGTGACTCCAGAGTCAGTGCTGGCTTAACCTGCAGTCATATTTGCATTGTATTATCCAGAATCTCACCAATTCTAGAAGAAGAACCCATTAAGCAGGTGAGGATGAAGTATTATCACCCCATTCATGTTCATGCTGAAAGAAAAGATATCTTGGCTTTACATTTTGTCCGTGCCTGCCCCAAAAACTCTACACAGGGCATATTTTTAAAGCCAGGGAATTTCATAGAGTTTTCTGGGGCTTGACTGGGGATGAGGGTCCTAAACAGGATTCTGCAAAACCTGGAGTTTTTAATGGAAGTGCTTTTTGAAATCCTGTTTTGACTTCCTTTTGCAGTATTGTGGTTACCTCCTCTTAGAGAAACTATTTTCGCAGGACTGCAGAAGTCCTTGCCATAGTTTTCTGCTTTAAACATTCTCCCTGGAAAATTATTCAGTGGAAAATAAATGTGGAGGATTTTTCTTTTATTTTCTGAAACAGTTGTTAGCTCTGCTGTAGCCAAACTTTTACTTTTTTAAGCATTTTATAGAAAAAGAAAATACTGTTGCTGGTGGAGCCTTTCTTTGATGCATTTATAGAACATGTGCTCATTTCGTTCTGATTCATGCCACATGGTTATATCTTAGCCTATAAAGGCCATTTTTTTCTCTAAAATTGGAGGGAAAGAGTGTTCAGAGACCCAAATACTTATGTCATCCTTTCCCTTCTCCAATACAAAATTCCTATTTGGGGCTGCATGATCCTGGTCTAGCTGTAAAAGGCTTTCTCTGCTAGTTCTGGGGATGTTTTAGAGGAGTTTGGTGATTGTTCTGTCTGATTATTACATTGATTAAGAGCATTTAACCACTCTTTAATTTTATTTAATTCATCCCTAATTGATGATACTCTAAGGAGCACTGATATTCTTGAGTGAGACATAATGGAGCCTTTAAATGTCCATGTGTTCCTGAGGAAAGAAGATACTGCTCTCCAAAGTATATTGTAGTGAAAAAGTGAGAAATACAATTTGAAATCCCCGTTTTAAGACCTACATGAGTATAGAGGCAGCATTACTAAAACTTGATCTCAGCCTTCTTAGTGTTAAAAATCAGGTAGAAAATTAAAATTCATGCAACTATTTTTGTCTGCCTTGGGGGCTTTGTCATTAAAACTCTGCCATGAGTCTCCTACAGCTCCAGAAAAAGGGAGAAATTTCCAGAAAAAGGAAAATTAGGAGAAACAGAGCCAAGCATCCATCCTGCCATCACTGTGAAGCTCCTTGTCATGATGGTGGTGTTAGATATATTCAGTCCCAAAGTTTGTGGTCACCCTGCTGCAAAAGTTTACCCAGTGCCACAGGACAGGAGAAGTGTAACCCTAATTAAGTGATATGGAGCAGAGAAGAAGGAAACTGCCTCCCTCTGGTCCCTCACCAGTCTTATCTGTGGGAATATTTCCCTCACAGCAGCCCAGGGTCTTTCACGGCAATTATGGTTTGTTTCCCTGTAAGGATGGGCCAGGACCATTTGCAGAAAGTGCTTCTGACATTTTGCTTTTGGGGGCTGAAAACTCTCTGCCAGAAGCTTTTAAATTTGCTCTTTTCAGAAGTTTTTTTGCAGCTGGATTTGCTGTAGAGAGGTCTTGCTTCCCATTGGTGCTGTCTTGCCTTATTTTAAGGGTGGCAAGGGAAATGTAGGTTAGCTCTCTGTCACTGAAGATTGGGTCACCACATGAAATGTATTTTTAAAAGCAAATTTCCTGGGAAAAGGCATTTCATCTTGCACTCTATTCCCCCCACAGCTTAACCTGGTTGTAGTTGGGAGTCCCTTTCCTTCCTATTGATATGAGAGTACTGTCAGGAGAGCCACAGTAGCTTCTAGAAACAGCATATGGGAACATTTTGGGGAAAGACCGTTCCTCTAAGGTGACTGGCAATTACTTTTTAAAGGAGCAGGAATGAGGAGTGCTGCCTGAGGGCAGGGCTGCTGCCAGAAGCAATTCACACCAAGTTGGAGAGAGGTGCTTTTGAGCAGTCCCTCCTTTAATCCTGGTCCCACCTGAGCTGAATTAACTCAAGAAATTTGCTAGTGCAGTCATGGCTGTGTATGTTCAAAAGTTTAAAGAAAAAGGGCAACTTTTTGCATAACATCAAAAGCAAAAGAAGTGGGGAGGAAAATAAATATAGCAGAATAACTGACATAGCTGCTGTCTGTGTGCTCAGCTGAAGGTCTAGAGCTTCCCTCTGGCCTGAATACCCTTTTCCCTGGAGTGTGCTGTGAAACGTGTCCAGGTGATACTCATATAATAGATTTTCAGCTGTGGCTGAGCTTTCCTGGGCACGTGGCTGTTCTCAGCCTGCTCCACTTGCGTGTATCTTCATCCAAAGGGTTCTTCCTGCCCAAGGGGTTTTGCTACAAGTTTCCCTTGTCACACAGGTGGACACAGCACTCTCCAAAACTGGAGATTGCACTGATGCCTGCACCGTGATGTTCCAGAGACATCCCAGACAGGACTGAGCTTGTTACTCATTTCATATTCTGCTGTGGGTCATCTAAGGCCAGTCTGCACATTACAACCCCTTGGGTGCAGGCAGGAGGCAGGTGCCAGGTGTATTTCATTGCTTGGTTGCTTTTG
>NW_020955978.1:386540-441797 GCF_003031625.1 Empidonax traillii | reverse complement strand
AACTGGAGATTGCACTGATGCCTGCACCGTGATGTTCCAGAGACATCCCAGACAGGACTGAGCTTGTTACTCATTTCATATTCTGCTGTGGGTCATCTAAGGCCAGTCTGCACATTACAACCCCTTGGGTGCAGGCAGGAGGCAGGTGCCAGGTGTATTTCATTGCTTGGTTGCTTTTGCTGGTGTGTGACAGCCTCTGGCAAGGCAAATGACTTAATGCTGTGCCTCTGCTGTCACGAGGGACCACTGCAAACACCCCTCTGCTGTTAACGAGTCAGGAAGGATTGTCCAGCTCTAAATTTGGGTACGTGGCTGCTGGCACAGCCCCTGGAGTCAGGGGCTCCTGCTGCAACTGCAGGGACAGGGGCAGAGGAGACAGCTCATGGCTCAAAAGAGGAGGAGGGGAAAGAAGAAGCTGAGCCATATGGTACAAAAAGTAGAAGCAGACGCAGCATCTCAGTGGTAGGTGCTCATTAGACTGTCTCTGATGTGCTGGGAAGACTGAGAGTATCCCGCTAGAAGAATTGTAATATTCTTCTGCAAGCTAAAAAATGTATCAGTGAAGAGTGGGTAAAGGATAGATCTTTTTATCTATGGAAAAGTATTCTGTTCTATCCTGTTTACCAGCAATGTGTAACAGGAACGAGAGGCTGCTGCTCTCAAGAGTCTTGTGAGGGTGTTTTGTGGTTAGAGCACAGGGATCTGAAAATCTGGAGTTCTTGTCTTACTCTGTCATTGATTTACATTGTGGTCTCAGATCACTTTGTCTTCTAATTTCCTTGCCCACAGAAAGAGAATGCTTTCCTAATTAATTCTGGGTAAGATTAATTGGGTTTTTGTTTGTTTTGGTTTTGGGTTTTTTTCTCGAGTCAGTGTTGTCTTCAAGGACTAAGTTGTTAAAAAAAATTAGAGTACTGGAATCTGGCCTCTGGCTTTGTCCACCGAGGAGCACTGTGGTCCATCTGTGAATGAGTAAAAGTGAATGGGCTTGTTTGCTAGGACCTATTGACTGTTTGGTAAAACATATTCAGGCGTGCTCTGACCTCCTCCAGTGTTTCCCTTAGTACCCCGTGCTCTACAGTAGCTGTGCAGTGGCTTTATCCCTCCTTCCAATCCATGCCTGTGCAGAAACCTCTGGAGAGCATAACCCAGGCTGTGTGGTGACTCAGTGCAACAGCATGACCAGTGATGGCCATCATTGTTGCATAGATTTATTTATCCTTGTGACGTAGATATGTGGAAATCTAAAGCAACAGACATATGACATCCAAAGTTAAAAATCCACTTACATAAAGCCGGGATTTCACCTACTGTGGATAGATGTGGGTGTACCCAAAGGCGTCATACTGGGGAATGGAAGGGAACAAAAAGAGCCATCAATTAAAACTTGGTAAGGGAGAGCTATAAAGCAGCAGCTTAAACCCAAGCTGGATAGAAGCTGAGCAGCAGGATCCTGAATTTTAATATCCACTTCTTTATGTTGCAGGTAGGTGGAAGTGGTTATTGCAAATAGGGGGATGTAGGAGCAAAGTGCCAAAGCACATGGTACAGCAGGCTGGCTCCGTCACCTCCCTCAACTTTGGGGACTGTGATTCGTGCTCCCCCTGTGCAGTGGGAGTGCAGTGTGACTGGATGGAGAGTCCCCAGTGGGCCCAGGTCCACTCTAGGTCAAAAAGAAAGTCACACTTGTGCCTCTTCCCCGACTCTCCCTTGTTCACGTGCGAAGGAGCGAGCTCAAAGTGCTGGATGTCCCAGGATATATTACAATAACGAGTAAGATAACTAGTTATGAGCCCTGTGTTTGAAATACTTACTGTGCTCAAAAATAAACACCAGAAAGGACCTTTGGAGGAGAATTCTTAGGGGTATGAGATTAGACTTGATATATAAGCCTTCTGTGTGCAGGCACTGCCCAGGAGAATGGCTGGCTCAGCGTGAACCAGGGGAGTGTACCAGCAGCCCTGACAGCGTGGGCAGTTGTGGGGCAGTGCCCTGTTCTGTTCAGGGACAGACCAGGCACAGCTACTGTGCCTCTGCTCCTCCTCTGGGAGGTTGAAATAACAGCCCTTTCTGCCACATGCAGATGCTGTGAGTATAAATGTGTTAAACTCTATGACTTTTTGAGACAATGATAACAGTTTAGGCATGTAAGTGCCTCAGACAAAGACATTGTACAAACACCAAGTGGATTAAAGTATGACTTCTGGCACAGTGATATTGCTTAAGGACTAGTTTTGTTCCATTTCAAAGGATTTCTCATAATAAGTAGTCTGAATCCTGTTCCCTCTCTGAAAAATATGGACAGTGCCACCAAAAACCCATTAAAAAAGAAAAGCAAAGCATCTACAAGAATTCCCCAGGTTTGACTTTTTAGTTTTCAGAGTGGAACATATCAGTTCATCTGTTCAGTGTTGTTCTGGTACTGGTACTGGTCTCCATCACCCTGTGGCAAAAATCAGTGCAGAGCTTCTTCCTGGCACACTCTTTTCAGAGCTTTTCTGACACAATTCAAACTTCAGCCTGTCCACAGTCTCACCACTTGCACTAATACGAGGGTCTTGGAAATAGTTTGCAGAATTACATTCTGACATCTAATTCCCACCTGGGGATGCCAGTCCTTTTTTGGCCACGGGTACCTTTGCATGGTGATTTGGTCTCTCCCAAATGCAGGACAAGGAGAAGAAGAAGAAATGGGAGAAGGAACCAGAGCTAGCTGCAGGAAAATTGACTCTGGGTTTGAGACACTCTCTTGTGTACCCTCAGACATGCATACACCACACCATGTGGCTGCTAATGCAAAATTTACTTCCTTGCTATTTACTTAATCTATAGCCTCTTGGTAGTAAATTATATTCATTGCCTCCAGGTCCTGTTCCTGTTCCTGTTCCTGATGAATACTTATTTGCAAGGCAAAGGAAATACATACTGTTTTTAGTCTATTTGAGCTTTGAATGCATAAACTAGTCCTTTTATTCAGTCTGAACATGCAAGTGCCCTTTAGAATGTGAATATTAGCATTGTGCTCAGAAAACATATTTTCTTTCCACAGCATTACTTCTCATGTCATGACCCATTTTACAGAATTCAGCATTCTTTATATTTTTCAGAGAAAATCCTAAACCAAAAGGTATCCTACTTTCCTTCATACTGAATTCTCTCTCGGTAGATAACATCACATTCCAGAGTATCATAGTCTTGTACAAGTAAGTTGTGAAGCCTTTGCCCTGTAGAACTTTTTTGGTACAGAGAGATGCAAAGCAAATAAAACTGCTTGTAAGCTTTTACTTCTGGCAATATGTTTAGAATTTCTTTTAAAAATTCTAAAATTATATTTTTTGATAAATCATAGAATTAAAGAAGGATTAGAATCAGAAGGAGCGTTTTAAAGATCATCTAGTGCAACTCCCTCTGCCACTGAGCAGGCAAGTTTCACTAGATCAAGTTGCTAGAGCCTGCAGCCATGGAACATCCAGTAGCTGAAGCAAGGACACTTTGTCAACATCCTCCTCCTGATGGAGTGGTCTGTAGCAAACACCAGCCATGAGTTTTCCTTGGTTGTCTTGGCCTGCTCATCACCTTTTTCAAAGACAGCTCTGTGCAGCCACTCAATTTATTTTTTTTTATTACCTGGAGGACAAGATCACTGCCTCTCCTTCCTTGCCTTTTTACACATATATAAATAATTGATAATAAAAATTGTCATAAAAATGTCCTATTTTGGACACAAAGAACCAAAGTTTAACCAGCACCAGCAGCTAAATTTGACATAATGAGACTTGTCCAAAGTTCCGTCACCAGTTGTTTCCTTTACTGGAGTGAAGCCTTTGCCCCTTGGCTGGAATCCATCTGTTCTTGGAGTTCCTCTGACAAACATGACATCTACAAGATTTCCCTTTTAGGCCCATTCTCTTAGTTACGTGCCTGGCTGTGTGGTGGGGACTTTGCCTTGGCTCCCACAGAGAGGCAAGGCGATGGTGTCAGGCCATGCAGGGTGTTCCAGCCAGGCTTTTGCAGATGAATCATCTGAAGGATTGTTTTTGAAAGACTGGGCTCTTGCATTTGATTCACTCTCCTTGGCGAGCTGAAAATAGTGTGCATTGTTCTCATAATCCTTAGCAACTTGAAAACTGCCACAAATTGAATACATTTTAATCTTTACCTACAGCAAGAAAATAAGATAATTCAGTTATTCCTGCAGTGCCTTAGCTAATGCTAATTAACTGGTGGCTTTGTATTTTTCCAGCAGTTTTGTAAACACTTCCATTATTATTTCAATGAGCCCTTCACAAATCTGAGACATGGTGAATAGATGTATTTCTCCTGTGTGCACTGGTAAGTCCAAGCAACATGCTGGACTGTCCAAGAAAGAAAGACCCACTCCTACAAACTCGTAAACCATAGATTATTGTGACTCATAATCCCCTGGATACAATTTTTGCAGGGAAGTTGTTTACAGTCATGTTATAGGACAAAAATAAATTAGGTGATGTTGAGAAGTGATACCGCACATTGGTGGAGCTGTAGGGTACATACAGGACACAGACTGAAGACCCACCAGACATAGCAGTTATGCCCAAAACTGATCCGGAGGATTGTGAATTTTATCTTTTACTGGTTTGAGTGCCATTTTGAGCTGCACTTGCTTTATTTCCCCTGAAATATGCTCCTTCTCATTTGGGTTACAAGTAATTTCGTGAATGACTTACATGTGGTCAGATAAATGGTTGAAAGCCCTAAGGGGGTAACTTCAGTCTCATAATATTTGTTTAGAGGTTTAAGTGTTGTAGTACCCTTAGGAAGATCATGTCTCAAATGACCAGACACGTTGTGCAATGCAGAGGAAGCACCATGTACGGTGTCTGCATGAGGGTAAATTCTGCCATCCAAAACTTGGGAATGGTTGTTCTTCCTGGCTGTTCTCTGGCTACAGTGATCCAGTGCTTACTACTAGTTTGAAAAAGGGGTTACAGTTGTATCTTGAAACGACACTGACCCAGTGATTTGTGCCATGATCTGGCTCCTGAGCTCAACTTTGTTGAGCCAAGACTTGCCTCTCCTATCAAAACTTTGCGTGAAGCAACAGACTGATGAAAGTTAACAACCACCAAACCATCTGGGGCCGTTAGATAATCTCATTTCACATTCAGCAAGGAATACCCTCCTCCTTTTACTGTACAAACCAAATGCCTCAAAGGGATCTTCAAGGACTGTGTGGAGAAATGTGACGACCCACGAGACTGGAAGCAAGACAGGACTAGTGGGATGAAGGTGGTGGTGAGCAGCACTGATCTGCTTTCCCTGCAAGGAGTAGGTGTCAGCTCTGACACTGCCTGGGGCTTTCTCAGCCTTGCAGGATGAAGAGACTATGTGTCTGTGCTCACATCTAGGGGCACAACATACTGTGGCTGAATTCAGGTAGAATTTTTCTGCTAACTTTGATAGGATCAGTCCCTTAAGTGAAAGATTAGGTTTTGCCTCTGGATAGAACTGTAATAATTGGGGGGGGGGGGGGGAAATCATCATTGCATGAGATGGTAGAGTGCCTGTGATAAGATAAGGAAGTAAAAAATACTTTGGTAAACAAAATTCCCAGGTAAAATAACTAGAGGAAGGGTGGGAGTAGACCAAACGCGCTGCTTTCAGCAAAGAGCTTTTTCCAGTTCTAGCTGGCTTAGGTTTGCTGCTTGGCTTTTCCCAGTTCAGAGGGTCTCACAGCACAGGAAGGACCATGTTGCAGTCCACTTTCATAGCATGGCACTGAGAGCGTGAATTGCATGACCTGGTGACCAGTGTGGGAATCTGGGAGGTGTTGGAGAGAGATCTCATTGTAGTGGATCCAAAACAGAGCCAGGGTGTGACCTAGGAGGGGATCCTAGAACCTCAGGCATTAGGTGCTTAAGTGAGTGCTTAAGCTCATTTCCTGGCCTTTATTTAGGTGGCATTTACAGATGTGTCCTTCATCTCCCTCCATCAGAAGGAGATCCTTAAGTCCTGGAATTGGATCAGGTGGTCAGGTTCTCAAGCAAATCCAAATCCACAAGCTCCATGAGATAACCTGCATGTCTCCTGTACCAGACAATTTCAGGACTGGGGAGGGGGGAGTCTTAGGGCTGGACTTGGTGTTTCTGGTCCTGGTGACTGGGCTGGTTGCTTCCATACCGGGGCAGAGAGGACGGTGCCGATCCCAAGTTAAGCGTAGCAGCTGGTGGGTAGGAGTCAGTGCTAAGGCAGCATCCTGTGCTTCCCTGGTGGTGTGAAGAGCTGCTCGGTGGTGAGGGAGGGGAGGAGGGAGTATGTTGGGAGGAAGCTGTCACGGATCTGCCTCTCATTGCTGCTTGCAGTCCTACGCTGGCTGAGTCAGAGCTGGCGGGAAAGGCGAGACACGCAGGTCTCTGGGAAAAGTCCACACTCAAAACCAGATTTGCGAGGAGGAGAGAACCAACAGGACCCCCAGTCTGAGGTCTGCAAACCTGAAGGGCTGTGCCTGGTGTTACAGAGTGGATGAGGATGAGGAAGACCCTGCTGGAAGGCTGTGGTGTGCAGGTGTTGACGTCTCACACCCCTGAACTGTGAATTTGTCGTCGTGGTTGGCTGTTGAGAGGCTCAGCCTTCAGCATGGATCAAGCCACCACATTCGAGCTGCTCAGAGCAAACCAGCAAGATGGTGCAGTCTCCAACACAGCATCCAAGGAGTTTCCCTTCCTCTTTGCCCTGCAACCTTTGTGTTGTGGGCTCGATGGCACTTACACGGCTATCCCAGCACTCAAACACTGTTCTGATCAATAACACTTCCAAAAAGTTCTGCAGTAGCTGCTTAACATGTTTTATGTCATTCTCATTCCGATGTGCAAAGCCAAACAGGGTGAACTTTGAAATCAAGTTTATGGTTGGCAATAATCCAGGGAAAAATTAGCAAAGACTTCAAAGTTGAATTTTCCAAGATAGCATGTCAAGCCATTGAATTTCAGTTCAGCAGCATGCCAAAATATCTCAAGATGTCTCTCATGATGTATTTCATTGTTTCTTATAATTTGAGTAGTAGGAAAGTGATTAAAAATAAGACTGCATCCTTCTGTTTCTCTTTGATTCACTGTCTGAAATTTCAAGACATTTAAAAGGTATTTATACTCATACATTTAAGCTTCTGCAGTCATTTGTTTTACTGTGCAGCTTGAAAGTGATTCTGTTCAGCAATTAAGGTCTAAGCTAAACAGTCAAACACACCAAAGGATATTTGCATACGTTACTTACAACACCCATTTCAAACTGATTTCCCAGAGAGAAACATAGGTCTTTCTGTTCCTTCCCCACATATTTCTTAATAATTTTTGAACCATTGGCTAATTAGAGATGTATCTTTTGGAGCAGTGGAGTTCTTGGATGTAAGTGGATCCCTATGCATTTTGTGATGGTATCTCCCTGCTGAAGAGAGATCCTACGAGTGCCTTCAGCAGAAGGAAATACGTGTTCTGGTGAGGTTTGAAAGCGGTAGCATGCGCTCCATAAACAGCTCAGCGATTCCCAGTGACTGAAACAGAGAGGTGTTTCCTTTTCCAAGTATAGAGCGGTTATTTTGGGGGCTTGACAGGGGAACGTAGAGTTTCACGCATCACCCACAATGTTTGAAAAAAAGCATTAGGATATTGAGACTCTCTGAGACAAGAAGTACGGAAATGAATTTAAGAGGCTGGCAGAAATGCCTGGGGAGAGTTTAAAAGACCTCAAGAGGTTACTTTGACCAAGCAATGGTGAATATGGGATACGTCACGCACAGTACGTGGTGGATGCAGGCTGCTAGTGGAGAGAAACTGGCTGCCGTTGGAAAACTGTGGCAGACCTTTTCTGATTACTCACTCCGACTGCAGGTGTTAGAAAAGTCAGGAGGTATTTCCTGCAGCGCTGTTAACCAGCCAGCAGCAAGTGTGGCTCTTCAAACCTCTCTCTTTCTAGAGAAGAAGCATCAGCAAGCCCCCAGTGTAGGATGAACCGTGCTCTGGAAGGACATTTGGGTTAATGGCTTACGTGTGCGTGTGGGACATCGCTCAAAAGCACTGAAGTCACTGTGAGTTTTTCCACATGCTCAGTGAGCTGTGATTCAGGCTTGCTGAGGTGGGGAGAAAGACGCAGCCATTTCTTTCAGGGAAAAGCAAACATTGGCTGCAAAAACCTCTGTTAGGCAAGAAATTCCAAAGGAAACTTTGGAGCTCATCTCTCCTGTGACATTATGTTATGGTAATTTTAGCATATTCTTTTGTATTTCAGAAGAGGGTAACATGGTGCTCTGTAAACAGTTCAGAGGTTCCTGGTGGCAGAGAAGAGAGGTGTTTGTGATTGTGGTGGTGGAATTTTCAGACACCCTCAGAAGGAGGAGAAGGAAATCCTAATGGGATTTATGGTATAGCAGCAGTGGTGACTCCAGCAGTAACTCACAGAGGAGGGCAGGAGGATTTGTGAAAGGTCATGTTGGGTGCAAGACCTTAGGAAAGAGCCACTCACCCAGAGGATGTCAAAGTTTCCATGTTGATACTGATACTGAGACATCCACCTCAGATTAGGCATCAGTGGCATGAGAGGAGTGAAAGAAGGAAAGAAAAGGAAATTATTATGATGAGTACGAGGACATACTTTCCTAACAGTTGAAGTTATCCTCTGAATGAAGTGTGAGCAGAGCTGTCACTCAAAGCCGAGCAAGACAGAGAAGTGGGGAGAAATCCTGCAACTTCAGAGCCAACAGTCAGAAGTTTGATGGACCAAATTATGCAGGAGTTTTTCTCCCCACTTCTGACTTCTGCAGTTTGAAATTGCCTCTAATGCCAAGAAAATTAGAGGAGAAACTGGCCAATATTGCTGATGCATTGGGTACGATCGCCCAAGGTCAGTAATGGGCCACATAATGAATTTCCTTATAAAATTTGCAGAGTACATTTTGTGTTTTAGTGATGGAACAATGGGTTTAGGTTGATTCTTCTCTGAAGAGTCATCTAAGTTACGTTTATCTTCAATTTTTACTACATTTTATAAATGGCTTTGTTCTGTTTTCTTTTTCCAAACAGGAAAATTCGCTATGTAAAAGAAAACTCTTTCAAGATCTAGTCTTAATATAGTAACTACTTTTGTGCAAATATGAATATAAACTTAAGAATAGAGACAAACGAAGTCTCTTGAGGATATTACATCAATCTCAGAGTTAATAAGCTGGAAGAGAATGCATTTTAGATTTTATATTAACTTCCTTCAGACTAGGAACCATTTTTCCTTGCACTTCAGTTTCCATCTCATTAATTTATTAATAATTAAACACCTGAAAAATCAAAGATCTGTTATTTCTCATGTAACGTCAATCAATAGATTTCTAATTAACCAGCCTTAGAGCACCAAGAAGCAGTTTCTCCAGCAACAGTTGCTACTGCCAGCAAATTTTAATGGGACAAATAGAGTTTAACTGTTTTTCTGTGCCAGAGCAGAGGCCAGCTGAGATTTTTCTTAGCACAAAGGGCTACATCTTAGCTGGGACTGAGGGAACATCTCCAGCGTCCTTGGCCCATGTGTGGGCTCTAATTGGATCCTGGTTTGTGGGGTGATGCATCCTGTCCTCTTCTGGTTGGAAAACACAGGAGCATGGACAGGGAAAGATCTGTCTGTTCTCTCAGCCTGAGTATGGTGATGCTGAGAGGTCAGTAATGCCTGGATACATTGCTCTAACCCTGGAGATCTCACAGGTCCTGGAGCTCACAGATCAGAAAAAACAGCAGAAGGAGATGTGAAAATATTTGGAAGAGAAAATTGCGCTTTAGGGCACAGAAGGAGCCCGTGGTGTTGTCAAAATAGAAACAAAAAGTTTTCAAATTCCAGTTTTGTCTGTTTCCAGTATAAAACTGTACAGCCAGCTACTTTCCAACACTTCAGAAATCTCCTGTGATTTGCTGGCAGAGAAGGTGTCAAAGGTATATTTCATCTCATGATCCTGTGAACACTTTCTGATGTAACTTTGCCCCCATAAATAACCTCCTACACAGGGAGCTGAGAATCACATTCTCAAATTATAACTCCTGATGTGCCAAGTGCCTCTGAATAAAGAGATCTTAGTCCATGGAAAATATCCCTAGAAACTCTTTCCAGATTTATCAGTGAGCTCTTTCACAGCCATTTAAAATAAATCTTTCCTGGCTGATAACTGGAAGGACAGCCGTGTGCATGGGGTGAAACCGCAGAAGCTCTTTGGCAGCCTCAAATTCTGCCTGCTAAAGTGGTACTGAGGCTCCTCCTGTGGGGATCAGGGAGAAATACAAATAATGAAAATACTAGAAATAAGTAGCAGAAGCAGCTGAGGAAGGAAGAGGAACACCAACTGATCGGTGAAGGATGTCAGTAGATCTCAACATCCCAGCCAAAGTATAAAATAAACCCAGTATCTGTCCTCCTTTTGTTACAAACCCTCAGAAACTGCTGCTTTGTTTCTGAGTAACTTTTCTCCTCTGCTTTTTGTTGGAAGTGGTAGCACCAATTCAGCCTGAAATCAGAGTCCTGTGCGTTTGGGTTTTTTTTACAGGGAAACACAGACAGGTTAATGATGTCGTTTGAGCTCTAGGAAAGCCTTGGCAACCCAGGGTTCAGGCTTTGCTGCCTTCCAGAAAGCAGCACAGTGTGGTTTTACTGCGGTTCAGGTGTGACTCCTGCCAGCTTTTCTGGGAGTGACACCTACTCTGTCCTCCCAGAGAGGACATCCTGCCTTGTCACCATCTTCCCCTGCTCTTTGTTAGCACTCTTCCATAGTCCAACAGGAGATTTGCACAATTACTTAGGACACCTATGCAATGAAGCTTTGCAAATTTGGCTTTTCTCAGTGTGGTTGAAAAAAACAAACCACGTGGATTTGTTTGACATAAACCCAGTAACGGGAGTGGTGACCCTGTTCCAGTTGTGATTTATCATGAGAGTAGATTTATCACATCCACTCTGGCCCTGGCTGAACTTGTGTTTAGGAGGTTCTGGTCTGGGACTAAAACTTGCAGAGGCCCTTCTGTGCAAGGACACATCTATGCAGGAATAGGTAAGGGCCAAATGCCAAGAGGGACTTGGGCTTCCAAAATTGCATTTAGCTGGAATATGAAGGTCGACAATCAAACCTGTCATAATGAAGACACTCAGCTGCTGCCATCCCTGAGGGGGGGAAGAGCTTCCTAATTTGCCTGTTGTTATTTACTCCGGTCTCTGAACAGTACCGAGCAACTCAGCACTAACTTCATTAGCTAAATTATTGAGTCCTTCCTCTGCCGAACCCTGGAGGAAGCTGGTTTGGCAGCTGGACTCCAGCACACCTCACACACACCAACCTGGTCCAACAGAGCTGCAGCTCCTACTGGTTCCAAACCTCTGTCCCAGGAGATGGGACACGACCTCCACCCTTTCCATATCAGCTTCATGAATCGGTATCCATCCAAACACTTTGATTCCCTCCTGGAAAAAATTGCCAGGGGAATGCCTGAACCAGCTTAATGCTTAATTTTAGTATCTGGGGTTGTTTTTCTTTATTTTCTTTCTTCTTGTTTTTTGTATTTCCAAAGACACATATATAGTTCTCTTCCAAAATATGTGAAGTCGTAGGGCAAAATGGTGAAGCTTTCTAAAAAACAAAACTTCAGTTCCATAGAAATGCAGCATAAGCTTACTCAATACCTCACTTTTTCCATCACAGGAGGATTTTTTTAAAACTTTATTCCACCTCTAAACTTTTAAAAAAGATAAAACAGAGGGAAAGTGCATCACCCGTACTTTGGGGACTGCTCGCATTTACAAAGCAACAGCAAATATCTTGTCTGAAATTCTGTGTACTTAAATTTTACTTTTGCACATCTTAGTATGCCTAATTTTTCTGCTTTTATGCTCTGGGGCAGACAATTTAGCCCAGCATCAGAGGAAGTCAAGAGCCCAAGAGACGAATTTTAATTAGAAGGCAATCAAACCACCAGATGGCTCTCTGATGTCTTAAATCTCCACTTGGGTGAAATAAATTGACTTTCCTTGAAAACAGTGCTAAAGTAAATTTTAAACAATGCCCCAAAGCTGAAACATAAAGCAGTTCTGCATAGTTGTGAAAATAATTTGTAGACTCTAGGCATTTGTCAGAGTGTTTTATTTGTTTAATAAAAAGCATTAATGTTTGAATCATTGATTGCTTTAGCACTGTGCCCTGTGATCTGTTCTCAGTATGACTGTTGTTTAAAAATACTTTTAGTGTTTGGGTCTAGTTCTACCAAATTGCAGAAAACAAACCAAAAATAAATTATTTCTTCCCAGTTTTTGGTTTCAGTGTTGTGCCCATTATGAGAACAGTGGCTGTTTGTGGTCTGACCCCCACCCCTGGCGATGGGGGAGGCAGGATGGGTATTTCCCAGGTGGGGTGATGAGAGCAGGGGGACAAGGCGACCCCCCTAAATCAGGGAGCTGCGAGGAGAGGCAGAGCACAGTACAGAAGCAGGATTGTGAGATAAACTCTGAGCGTCATCAGTACCCCAAACCAGGAGAGGAAACCTTCATCAGAGTGAAAGTGGAGGGCAGCATGGCAGAGGGGAGATTGGGAAGTCTGTAATACCCAAGGGACTGTATTGGGACCTGCTGAAATCACTTGTATTTTTTTTTTCTAGGTGATTGCATTTGTCTTTCCCTGCAGGTGGGGTCCCTCATAGAGTATTTGTGGTATCACATCTTTATCATGTCCCATCTGTTGCTTGAGGACCTTAGGGCCACATTCAAAGATGGTTTATAGTCAGGGAGGGAAATGCCATTTGACTACAGGGATTCAGACCTCAGCATCTCACTGCCTTTTTCAGGATGAATATTGAAATTTGCCATCTTGCCTTGCTTGGTGGCTCATGTGCCAGTGTGGACCAGATGCCAACAGAACTGCATCCTCCCGCCCCAGAGCTGCCCTGCAGCGTTTGCATCTGCTGCTGCAGGAGGGAATATCCTGAACCACAGCTGACTGTTCGGCAGTGGGTTCAGCTGCTTCCTCCAGTTTGGCAGCTCACTCTGAGTTTCTAAATGATCTACATTTTTGAGCCTATAAATAACGAAGGCAGCAAAAATCACGACTATTGTTGCGCCGTCTGTCTCTGGAGCAAGCCCAGTCCTGTGATCTCACTGCCCCACCAAGGAGCTGCTGGGTTTTTTCTGGTTTCCTGTGTATGACATTCCAGACTGATCTCCTGTCTGTGCTCTCGGAGGGTCCTGGTCCCAGAGTGACCAAGAGGGACACTGCAGAAAGCTGTGGGTCCCGTGGATGGTTCTTCCACTTGGGGATAACCCCGTTACAGCTGCAATGCCATTTTCCTTTCCACGCTGCTGGGCCAGGTTTGTAGTGGTGTCTGCATTATCCGTGTGGGATGTGCACACCATGGATGTGGGATGAACACATCAGACTGTCTGAGGCCCAGCACCTGAAGTCTCTTGTACTAGACCCTAGGGAGATCTGTTCTTGCAAACTGAGGTGTTTTGGGATATGTCTGTTATTCTACAACACTACTGTCAGTTCATTATACTGACAATACCTACTTGAATCTGAAAACACTTAATTAACATGTTCTTTCTGCTGGATAACCACAACCTCAAGGAAGCTGAACCGTGGAAAAGAAGTGTAATAATGCAGCTTGGTTTTGCATCTTCAGAAAGAGCTTCAGTCGGCTCTGAAAGTCAAGTTCAGCTGGTTTTGTGTCTGAACTTTCAGCCTCAGGAGCACTGGATATCAGGGGTTGCCTTGTGGGAGGGTCAGGCACCTCTGCATTCAGGTAGAACTTAAAGAAGAACATTGCAGCATAACATCAGCAACAACAATTATTAAAAAAACCCAAAATCATAAAAATATCAGCTCTGTTTTCCCAATAAATAGTTTATTTTAATGGAATATTATACAGAGGTGCTTTTAGTATACTGGAATAGCACTGAAACAAAAAGCACTTTAACAAGGGTTTCCAGCCTGGTGCTTAACAGCTGCAAGGGGTGGGGGGGAAACATTTGGCATTTCTGTTTTCGTAACCTCATGAGAACACACCGGCAAGATTCCTCTTAATTGAACCCTTAAACTTTTAATGCAACCTCTGGACTGATATGCATTTGCCATATGTTTTACTTAGCTGTTAAATGGTTGACTAAGGCCTTTAGTTGGCCTGTTAAACTGAATTGATGACATTTTAATATTGCACAGGGAATACCACAGCCAAATAGAAAACAGACATCTGTGGCACTGAGATGGGTCAATTCTGGCGCTCGGCTGAGGAGCTGGACCAGGGAGCTGAGTTCTTGCAACCAGAGCAGCAGAAATAACACAGCAAGAGCAGGAGAGCATTTCCATCAGTGGCTTTGGATGTTCCTACCTGGTTATAACTCATTATTAAAGGGCTGCCTAAAGCACTTCGTAAATCATCAGTGTGAAATCTGTTTTCCACACTGGTCTGTAACAAGTGACTGCAGTGAATGGCTTCTTCCATTGCATAAATACACCTGGTTTGGCTGCTGGAGAGGTGGATGTGCTCTCTCTGCAAGACCAAACTCAGCTCAGTTATTTTTCAGTTATTTGTGAAAGATGCAGACTTAAGATTGCCATCTAATAAAAGAATGACAGGATGAACATATTTTTTTAAACAGATTAATCTGGCTCCCAAGAAAGGTTAAGTGAACAACTGACATTGTTTTTAGTGGACCCCATTAGTGCTCCATGACATTGGCATCAATAAGGCAGTCGTGGTGCTCAGGAAGTGTTACAGCATTGGGGTAGTCTTGAGTTCTTTTCTGAGAGGTGGAACACTTTCAGAAGGAAGTATGGAAAACACCCTGCAATTTAGGGCACTTTCCAAGAGTTGGATCTTGGACTTGGTTCCCCTCTCCTCTTGTCCAGCTGGATGGGGAAGCATGGTTTGTGCCCTAATTCCATGGAGGTTTGCTGCTTGCAGTTGGTTGCATGGCAAGTCTTGACCAGCACCCAGGTTAACCAAACCCTTTGGTCACAGATGCCTAATTCCCCCTCAAGGGACTTCAACCCCATCTTAGAGTCATCCTTCAGTGGCTTGACCAAGATTGCAGAGGAGAGGTTTGGCAGAGAAAAGGTTAAAGGTTAAACCCCCAAGTTGAAGCTCATCCCGTGGCCATGCCCTTTGTTTGCAGGGAAGTGCAGATCCTGCCTGTCTCACACCTCCCTGACCTCTGGCACGAGAGTTCTGGGGAGAATTTTGGGGTTGTATGGTAGCTCTCATATTGTGACATGTAAGTACTTCAGTAGTATTAATTTCTTTGCCATTTCTTTTTCAATGATACTTTGCTTGGTATGCAGGCAACCAAAGACTGCCTGATAGCGGCGAGGTCAGACCATGTAGCTGTGGGTATTTACCCTCTTAGCACTTTTCTTTGTTCTCTTCCTTTGGACCAGTGCAGTAGCAGTTCACTGACTTGAATGCATTGGCTTGGGGATACACAGTGCCTCCCTGGCAGTGTCTGGACTGAAAGCACTGAGTTTTAATACCATTTCCTCTATTTTCAATCTCTGAATCCCTCTCATGCAGAAAAGCAGTTGCTGCTTGACAAAAGCAAGGATCCTACAAAAGCTCTCTCATGGGTTGTATGCACATACAAGGCATTGACTCCTTTAAAAAAAAGTTATAATAGTGGCATTCTTTAGCTAAGTGCATGGGCCATCGCTTGTCAGAGGTTATTGCCAAATTCTGGACACTCGAGATTTCTGTGTAGGGCTGATGAGCTCTGTAGCCAAAGTCTGTATTTCTTTTTTGTCCATGAGTTTTTGCAATGCGCTTTGACTACCATATTAGAAAGTAAAAGCCCTGTGTCCGTCTGTTTTATTAACTCCCTAATGTTCTTAGTGTATAAATCACACAGCCCAGGGTAACATTTGCTAGATTAGTTTTTAGGTTTGATCGGTTTGGAATGGCAAAGGGGCTTTTGATTTTAATTTTCACATAACTGTGTTTCTAATATATGCAACAGACGCTAAGGAGCCAGGATTGGAGATCCTGGGATACTTCAGGACTTAGGAGTATCCCTATAAAATGGAAAAGGAAGATTAAAAATTTACTTCTTTAAGTAACAGCTGAATACATTAAATTACAAGGCCACGTGGTTTTGTCAGCAGGAATGCCCAGGATCTTAACAGATCCTACACTGGCCAACTTACTTAGACAGCAAGTAAATGTTAATGCTGAGGATTCCCTGCGGGATGTACTGAGCTGTTATGGTGGCAGTTCAGACCAGCTCAGCATCACCATCAGCACAACCCTTTGGGTCCCCCACGAGTGGGATAAGGCCCCAAACCATGTGTGCTGGTGCATACCTGATCCGCGAACAGCGTGCCTGTGGGAAAGCTCACTCCTGGAGTCATCTCCTGCCGTGGGCCTCCCCAGGAGCAGCAAGGCTGGGCTGGAAGGAGCGTTTCCATGGCTGTGGTCTGAGGCTGAAGCAGTTTTACAGTTTGTATTTCTGCTGTTGCTTGGGGCTTGCTCACAAACAGGATTTTATAGGGAGTTTAAGTATGAAATGTGAAACAGGGGAAATTATACCCTTTACGATCCCCGGGAGGTGGAGCTCAGTGAGGAACTGTGCACAGTGCTTGGGCAACAGTGGGAGGGAAACAAGGCTTGATTGAGGCTTTGGGATAGTCCTTTTGGGCTCTTTGGAGGCTGGGGGGGCTTGAGGGAAATGAGGACCATGTCTTCACTTTTTGCCCACTCCACCTTGGGGTGGTGCTTCCTGGGAGCTGCCTTTGGGACACCACGCCTGGGAAGGGGATTTTTATGATGTTGTCATGTGGGAAGGGCGTGAGTGTCACTGTGTACTGCCCCAAGCACCACTTCCACCCACACACTGAGGGTCTGACTTTGAGAAGGTGACTCAGGTGTTTGCTGTGAGACAGAGAAGAGTCTTTGAACAGTGCTGCACTGGGCTTTTGGATGTAGCTGCCACAGGTTACTGCATCTGAGGCAATCTGGGTCGGGTTTATTTCAATTTTCCCTGCTAAATTTGATTATTTGTTGTGGCAATCGGGGGGTTACTTTTTACAAGCATCACCTTCTACAGCTTTTGTCAGTAATCCATCCATTAAAAATTATTACAGAAATAGACACAGCAATGGTAACACAAACTCCTAAAATATTGAGCGTGACCTTTAAGCATTTGTTTCTTGTCATCTATTTGCACTTCTATCTTGAAAATACAATTACTGCAGAGCTACTTGTGTCGATTAACAAATAATTAGCTGGAGACTTCCATTTTCTGTGTCAAGGCAACTGTATAAAATGTTAGAATAGATGGCACCCTTGGAGCAATAATGTATAAGTGAATAACTGAAATTTTTCTTGAGGCCAAGGGCAGTCCCAGCAAAAACCAGAACACCTGGCAGTTGTCCAGCCCAGTTTATTAAGATGCAGGAGCAAGTAGCTGCCTTTAAAAATAGCAGAATCATAAAATCTTCCCTCTTTTTCTGTAGTCCTCATTATTAGCATGAACGTGTGTCTGTTTTCATCTCTGTGATTATATTCTTGGAAATTGTCTCTGTGATGAATTGATGATTTCCATTAGAAACATCTCAATGGCCTGGACTAAAACAGACACCAGTAAGGCAATAATTGCCCTGGGGCATATTTGTGTTATGTAGGACGTTCTGGAAACTTTCTCTTTTGTGAACTATGCTCCTACTATATCTTGTTAGTAAACACTTGCCTTCCTGGAAAGTTGGTTTTTCCTTCAGAAGGCAATAAATTCAGCTATTGCACAGAATAAAAGCAGTAAATCTATGTCTGTGGTACCTGGTTTTAGTGCCAGGCTGATAACACAGACTGAGTTAGCCCAGGGTGTTGGCAGGATCTCCTTTCTGCCTTCTTCACGCCCAGCTGGTTTCACTCATGGTTTCCCAGCATTTCTGGAGGCTGTCCTTTTTGCTGGCCAGTTTTGCCTGCGCTTCACTGGCTGCTGGTGGCACCTCATTCCTCTCATCTCTCATGGGGATGCCATGGACAGCATCTCCTTGAAGAGCTCATCCCACGGTAGTCAAAGAGCAGAAATCACATGAGCAGTGGTGTTTCACATGCCTGACTTTCGGGGGTTTTGGGGGAATACTGAGAATTAGGACCAGATGCCGGTTGTTTTTTTTTTTTTCCTAAGGAGCTGCCTGTTTTGTACATCATAAATCTTCCCTCAAGGCTGTGAGAGAATACCCATGCTGCCCACCCTCCAGCCAAACCACAATAAATCAGCGCGTCCTCCCGGTCCCTGTTGTGCCTTATCTGTGCAAAGGGCGCAGCTTGGAAAATCAGCTGTTCCTAATGGGAGAAGGCAGCTGGCCATCTGCAAATAAACATGGAGCTTGAGTTGCCAGTGCTGCTCCTGGCCCATCAGCAACGCACAAGCAGCTTCGTGAATCACATGAAGCACTCGCAGGGTTTGTGCACGGAGCTAGGAAGGAATGTGTGGTGAGAAAAATTGTGATTAACCATGTGGGGGAAAGCCTCAGGTGGGACAAAGCAAGGACTACTCAGCATCAGGGAGTGCAGTAGGGTTGGAGCAGTGGGATTTAGACCAGTGTGCTTGCCATAAACGCTTTTAACAGATTTGATCTGCTCGTGTTTGCAGCTCCTCCTCACTCACTATGGTGTGTGTCCACTGTCCCCCTTTAGAGATTAATCAATTTATGTGCAATCCTGAGGTTTCCAAATCCAATACCTGTTTCTCCTTTTTTTTTTCAATGACTTTACAAGTGCCCTGTTGAAACTGAATTTGCTGGCTAAATGTGTAATATTGCTCTGAACAGTCACAAGTTTTATTTAGCTGCAATTGCATCCAAGCTGTAAGAACTTAGCTTTATGTCTCTCTACACAACTCAAAATTGCAGAAATTCACTTTTCACTGTGGAAAACAGGGATATCTTGGTTGAATAGCAGTGAAATAAACTCATGAGATGAAGTAGAGTGATCAAATGATGTTCAGAAGAGACTGGTAATTGGAAACTCTATATGCTGTTTAGATTTGATTCAGTATTAAAATACAGATACCTAGTACTTGTCCATATCCTGTCCAGGAAGAACCAGTTCATTACTGATGCAGATGTAAGTGAAGATACTTAACATGGTAATTTAACATTCCAGATGGAGAACTGGAAATGAGCATCACTGTGTCCACACTCAGCTTCTAGTTAGCTCTTCACAAAGAATACCTCCACAGGTGGCTGTTGAATATAATACTATTTTTAGAGAGAAACTTCAGATAGAAGCAGGAAAAATGAGGTTACCAAAACCTAAATAGAATAAAGTTGCTTTAAAATAGCTAAAGAGTCTGCAGACAGTGTTAAAAGGTTTCCAGTGACAGGACATCAGAAATTATCATCAGAAAAAACATCAATGTAATTAGTCAGTGTGTGTAATTAACTACTGAACAAAGCAGACAAGGGATTACTGGTATCTTCCAAGTCAAGCCTGGCTACACTGCTAAATGATAGTCTTTTGTCCAGCTAGGAGCTATGGATTGGAGGCAAAAATTGTACCATCTTTGTTTTGTCTGGGGTCAGATTAGATTATCATAATGGCTTTAAAATCTATGAATCTGTCATATTTGATTTTAAGTGAATGAATCAAAAGACTCCTTTAATGTAGGTATGCACATTCAGACCAGAGTCGAGCGAATAATTCAATAATTAATTTGATGAGCACAAACATAAGAACACGAGCGCAGTTTTATTGGGTCATACCAAAGATTCATCTGTTCCAGGATTGCTCCTCAGATGACAAAGGCTTTTGTCTTAAATCCACCACCTGCTAATTCCGTTAGGTCCCCCATTTCTCATCTGTGATGTGAAATAATTCTTTATATTTCCCTTGTCCATTCTCCGTCCTTTTCATGAATGGTTCAGTGGTGGACTTGGCAGTGCTGGATTAATGGTCGGACTCGACTATCTTAGTGGTCTTTTCCAGCCTTAATGGTTCTATGTCTGTGTGAATCTGTGATTGTGCAGAGTGCTTTCAGATCTCCTCCCTCATCTCTTTTCGTTGTAAAATGTGTTCTCTCTTCTCATGGAGCACTCTGGTCCTGGTTGCTTTCCTTCTCTGTACTTCCCCGGTGTTGATTTTGCTTTTGGCCAAAGCGTCTTCTGGAGTCTTTCCATAAAGGTCGTCAAGGTGGGATTTGTTCAAACGAACAAGGAAATGGACGTTTCTTCTCCCCACACCTTGAAGTGATGCTGCCCTTTGCAGCATCACACCCTAGAAATGTTTCCTTGTGCCGGCTGGAGGAGATGACTGTGGCACCTCTCATATGGCTGCTCATTCTCTAGACTTGCAAGATTTGATGAGAAGAACTTTGTCAAAAATATTGAAAGTGTGAGTGTTCCAGGGATGTTTAGAAGGAGAAATTATTTTCTACTTTCCACTCAGTTTTCTCCTAAACCTTCTGCTGGATTTTTCATGGCCACAGAGTATTTCAGGGAACTGTCCTCGATAACTCCAACTCATATTTCAACTCCAACATATATTTCCTGATTTTTATAGGAATTGTATATTCTAAAATTGTGCATATAAAATATAATGAGTTTTCCTTGTACTTTCTTAAGTTACTTGCAGATTTCATAAGAAATACTTGATTATAAGAAAGTAGAATTTTGTGGTTATCAGTTCTCTGCAAATTTCTTGACACTTTAAAATAAGAGAGCATATTAATGGTGTTTTAAATGTACCTACAGTTTTTTCAACAGTTTGATAAAACAAAATACCTATATAATTTAAACTTAAATTGCTCTGTTTGATTTTAATATTTAGCTCCCAATTTATTGTTTCTACAAACTGCCTGGCAAGCTGATTTTTACAACAACATACCTTGACCAGTTGACTGCACTTCTTTCTTTTGGGTTCAAAATAAACTTTCCAGGGCTGTGTTTGTCCAGGACAAAGGGATGGCTCAATGTTGTAAATCCTAGAGGAAAGCTGAAAAAACAAACAAACAAACAAACAAGTAGAATTTATGTCAGATACAGGAGATATAAGGAACTTCAAAGCTCTTTCTGCACTGAGGCAAGTATTACTCAATATTATCTTTGCATCAGCTATTTCTGTGATGACATCTACCTGCAAACTTACTTGAGAGAAAGCAAGTGGAAAGCAAGTTGGTCTCAGAGAAAGGAATATACACACAACCTCAAATTTCTGTTAAATGTAATTCACAGAAAATCTGGGCTGTTTGAGCTCCAGCTGGGAGGGACTTTACTGTACTTTCCTGTGCTCGTTTTTGTTATTTAGGACAATTCTTAGTGCTGCATTCATCTAATATTTCAAAATTGTTTACTATACATTGCATAATTTACAGTATCCACTTTCAGTTGCATCGGTTTTCATTATTTTAAAGTCTGTTCTTCCTAGTTATTGCTGGCAGGACATCGAGGTTGGTTTCCACTGGAAGACAAGTCAGAAGGAAAATAAACCAAACCTATTAGTGCTGAAACATGACCTAGTTTTAAATTGCTGTCAGGTGAGGAATCTCCTCCAGATTTTAACCATCCGCTTATTTTGTGGAGAGGTGGAGGAATAAGAGAGCAGTTAGGAAATACATTGTTCCAGCCCTCAGATACTGGAAAATGTATTTTAGGTGGTGGTTTGTCTACAGAGCTGTACTTTTCCATTTTCTACAAGCAAAGTGAAAAAAGTTGAGGGAACAAAATCACATATGTATAAATATGTATATAAATATGCCCACACAGCAAGCAAGAGGTCACAGGTGAGTCACCATTGCTAAGCTTCAGCTTCAGCTTCAGCTTTTCATTTAATGCAGAGCCATGAAGAAAAACAGGCTGAAACACCAACCTTTATGTCATAGAATCATAGAATAATTTGGGTTGGAAGGGACCTTTAAGGTCACCTGGTCCAACTCCCCCTGCAATGAGCAATTAGATCTGGTTGCTCAGAGCCCCATCCAACCTGATCCTTAGTGTTTCCAGGGATGAGGCATTTACCACTTCTGTGAAGGGTTGTCATAAGCTGTCAGTCAGAAAGGTGGAATCACAAGAGACTTAAGAACCTGACGTCCTTTGTGATTTGGTTGCTGTTAGTTCTTTAGAGCTGATGGGACCGGGGGAAATTTTGAATATAATGTCGGATCTTTGAAGATGGAATAAAATGTTGAATAAAACAAGACAGCATTGACCTTGAAGAATCATGGACCTCAAAAGATCTCTGCACTAGGGACTCTGTGACGGAAAATGCTGCCTCCAAAAATTTGAACTGCCAAACTACATTACATCCCCGAGCTGAGCTTTCCAGAGACTTAACAGTCTTGTCCCAGTGGAAACAGAGGTCTGTTCTCCAAAGAACAACCTCACTACAGCTGCTCAGCAAATGTCACATGAAACTTGTAATGCAGGGAAAAAAAAAAAAAAAAAGGTTCAGTTTGGTTCAGAAAAATGACTGCACCATTTTTGCCCATTTTTTTCCAAAAACAACCCCTCAGGGTGGGGAGCAACCCTTTGGGTGCAGACACTATCACAGAGGAGATGAAGGGCTGAAGAACTATCAGGTCCCCAGAATAAATACCCGGTGTGACTTGCTCTCTTCTCCCAGGACACTATCAATAGGACAAGAGGAAATGGCCTCAGGTTGTACCAGGGGAGGTTCAGGTTGGATATTAGGAAAATTTTCTTCACTCAAAGAGTGGTTAAGCATTGGAACTGGCTGCTCAGGGAAGTGGTGGATTAACCATCCCTTGAAGGGTCTAAAAAGTAGACGTAGCACTTCAGAATATGTTCTAGTGGGCACTGTGGTGTTTGGTTAAAGGTTGGACTTGATGATCCTGGAGGTCTTTTCAAGAAAAATAACCCAAAACTAATCTTGTGTTCTTTCTTTGGTGGCCTTGGAGCATATACTTATGTTACCATCAGATTTTAAGATGGGTGATTTAAAGCTACAATAACGAGAAAAGTCCTCTCCTTGTTCAAGTTGGATATTTTATGGTGTGCTGCAAATGAGAAAGCCAGGGCAGTTTTCTGAGATAAACAGCAAATAAAGCAAGTCTCTATAGGCCATACAGCAATTCTATAGCAATATCTGTCCCTGCCTGATTAACACCTTAGATTATATGTACAAGGAGAATTTTAATCATGTACTTTTATTTGCAAGAGGTCAGAGTGAATAATCATAATGTTCCTTTCTGGGTCTCAAAATCTATTAATCTGTTTACTTATTTTCTTTTAATGTGTTGCTTCATTTGAACAATGAGATTAGGGTGGCCAATTTCTCTTTCCTTTTAAACAGCACGCTGTTCAGGTTTGCATTCTGGTTCTCATGCATTTTCACAATGCAGAGGAAGTTTAAAGCCAAATAGAAAAGCCCTCCATTAAAAACAAAATACATTTTAAAAGTGGAAATATTTGTATTAATAAGAATTCCTTCATTAGAGAAAAGTAATGCACAAAGCCAGAACTTCCCAGGAGTAGTCCCCTCGGTCTTTCTTATCTCCCCTCACACTTCAGCTTCATGCTGAGTTCTGCATGTTTTCTGATTTATATTGTAGGAAACTTCAAAGTGTAACTTCTGATCAATAAGCTGTTCACAGTGACAGGTTAATGCTCGTATTTAACTTACTTTTCATATTATCCTGGAAAGCCTTCTGCTCCAAATTTCTGAAATCAGTCCTCTTTTCATTAGGCATCCCTAATCTGCACATTTAAACAGCGAGTCCCTAGGGATGTGTCTGCGTTTCAACCCAACATGAGGTATTGGTGATTTGTCCAATGGAGAATGGATCATGACTTGAACTGCAGTGAAGCTTCAGGTGAACTTAACATGACTCTGGAGGGAAAAGCCGACAAGCTCTGAATAGCTTTTTTGGGATTCTTCATGTAAATCTGCCGCTGATGAGTTCATCAATAAGACTCTTGATAAAACGCAATTAAACTGTCAAGCAGTAAATGATCCGGAGCAATTCCAGCCTGTACTACAAAAGAGACAGAAAAGAAAAACATCAATGTTTTGCCAAATGGCAAAGAAGTCAAAGTGATATTTCAAAGGGTGTTATTTTTCAAGCTTCTAAAACAAGCAGAAAGGCCCCTATGCTTGATAACAGAAAGGGATGCAGGGGTGAATAAATGAGAGGATTTATCTGTACACACAGATGGTCCCCCCCCCGAGAAAGAAAGGGTAACATGAATACATGAATATGACTAACATATTTTTAGTTCCAGCATTTATTTGTTCTTTTATTCATGTATTCATTCACCTGAAGGCTAACATATGTAGGGGTGTCCCCCACCAGGCAGCCCTGCTGAGGTGGCAGTCTGGCAGGTACCTGCTAATGTGACCTGCAATGCGCCGGTGCAGGTTTCACACTGCTGGCAAAAACACCAGAAATTCAGAGAGATTGGCTCTTGCCTTGTGTTTATGAGTTTAGGAGCCTTAAATTGCAAGGGAGTTTTTGTTTGGTGCTCATTTTTCATCAAAGTATTTCTTTGAAACTCTGCCCGTTCTGCTTTCCTGATGGTGCTGCAAAAGAATCAGTGCTTCAGAAAAAGGTTTATAACATCATTTCTCCTTACCTGCAACAGGTTTTCTTTTTGTTTGTCAGTTTGGTTCTTTCCTGATGAACTGATGGTGGCATGGGTTAATGTAAAGTGAAGGTGTAATAGTAATGCTGAAATGTTTCTTCATCTCTCCCAAGTTATGTCTGTGAATTAGAAATTCCAAAAACATGAAAACAAGGACTTGAACTGAGCCTGAGTAATTACTAGGGCAGTGTTAGAGTGACCTCTCCTTTGCCTCTAAAGAGCATTGCAAGGTCTTTCAGGGTCCCTTTTTACTGTCTGAGAAGGATGTTCAGCCAACAGTGTACACACTCAGAGACCAAATAACAAAGCAGCTCATCCAAGAACACAGAACCACTGTAATTTTAAAGTTTTTTAAAACCTGTCCTAAACTGAGACACTCAGTGTGGCAGCTTGTGCTGAAGGTTTAGATCTACATTTAAACGTCAAACTGGGAAGAAACAAGAAGCAAAATCTCCAAATCCAACCAGGGAAATAGAAGATTAAAAATATATCAAGGGACAAGGATTCTGTTTTTAACATCTGTCTCTGTTTCCCTGTTCATCCTCACGAGAGCTGGACAAACCTTCTATAGCTGCCCCCAGACTAGAGAGCTCTAGGAATTTATTGCAAACACCAGCACCAGGCTAGATCCTTTGAGAGATTCTGTGTAATCAGTACGTGAATTATCCTTCAGGAAACATTAGATCTGGAAACTTTTATCTCGGGAAATCCTGGAAACAGAGTGCAATCTGTGTTTCCCCATCAGAAATGCAGATAATGTCTCTTTTATCATACTGTCAGGTTGTGTCCTACTGCCCCTCTTCAAACTGGGTGCTGGTGGCAGTGCATTTTGCTTGCATGAGCAACAGTGTGTCCAGCAGGACCAGGACAATGATTGTCCCTCTGTGCTCGGCGCTGGGGGACACACCTCGAATCCTGGGGTCAGTTTTACAAGACACACATTGAGATGCTGGAGTGTGTCCAGAGAAGGGCAACAGATCCAGGGAATGGTCTGGAGCACAAACATGATGAGGAGCAGCTGAGGGAGGTGGGAATGTTCAACCTGGAGAAAAGGAGGCTCAGGTAGAACTTTATTGCTCTCTACAACTCCCTGACAGGAGGTTATAGTGAGGTAAGGGTCGGTCTCTTGTTCCAAGTAACAAGCAACAGGACAAGAGAAAGTGGCCTCAAGTTGTGCCAGAGGAGGTTTAAATTGGATATTAGGAAAAATTTCTTCGCCAGAAGAGTTGTTAAGCCCTGGAACGGGCTGCCCAGGGCAGTGGCAGAGTCACCATTTCTGGAGGTGTTGAAAAGATATGTAGATGTGGCACCTGGGGACATGGTTTAATGGTGGGTTTGGCAGTGCTTGGTAAACGATCAGACTTGATGATCTTAAGGGTCTTTTCCAACATAAACTATTCTGTCATTGTTAGTGGGGTAAGGGCTCACGGAGGAGGACGTTATTGTATGTCCTGGCTGTTTGAAAGGATCAAGTCTGAAAGTTTCTGTCTCTATTTTCTACAGTGAAAAAATGGAAATAATGTTTATTCTGGCTTTCCTCATGTGGATGGTCAATGATATGTAGTAAAGGCGTGCGGCCTCAGGTAAAAGGTGTAGTAGAAGTGAAAAGTGTTCATATTTATAGCTCAGTTTGAGATTTTTTTTCATTCGAAACTAAATGAATCTTCTGGTCTCTGTTTTGAAACTGTTTCCCGTATTGCTGCAGCCAGGCAGGGGCATATTCAGGGGTGTCCACGTGTGATGTGAACTCCCAGCTGAGCTCCTTCTCCAAGTGCTGGGCTTTCTCCATGATGCCTGATGAGCAGGGGAGACCCACTGAGCAAGGACAAAGGGATGGAACTACACAGGCTCCATACAGTCAGTCCCAGCAGGCATCTGTACAGAAGATGCAGTTGTGGCCACTTTGCTGAGTTTTGGCCAGCACTGAGTCCCCAGGCAGAGCTAATGCTACTCTGGATCACAGCATGACGCTTGAGCTGCTCCAGGGTTAAATGCTTTTCAGATAACTGAACTTGGCTAGTCCTCCTTTGACTTCTTTGTGGGGAATCAAGATGGAAATCAGCAGGGGAAAAAGCTTACTTTTGCTATTGTTTGTGAGTCCAGCTCCATGAGCCAGAGCCAGCTGCAAGACAGGAGCAGTCCTCTTCCACTAATGAAAAATCCCTCCTAACTTCTCCTTCTAGACAGAAAATTTTGTCTTAAATTTCTTTAAGACAAAGACCCAATTCTGCTCTTACTGCCTGCAGTTCCAACTGTGCCTCAGGATTGCCATAGCAAGGGCAAAGCTGGTGCTGCTATTAAAAAGAAAATAGGTTATCCCAGAATATTAAAGTCTGGAACAAACAAATGGCAGCAGTGCTTTGTGAGTGCCCAGGTCTGTTCAGTGCAGATGCCAAGTCCCATCTCGGTAGGGTAGAGGAGGTTGGGATCAAGACCAGCAAACAGGCCGTGTCTCCACTGTGAGTTTAGAGCTCAGATGCTCTCCCACAGCTGCCTTTGCTGGTCTGCTTCTGTAACAGCATTGACTTATGGCAGTCCTTGGGCACTGCAGCAGCGTTCCCAATGACATTACAGTTGAGTTAACCCTGTTTTGGAGGAGAAAAGCCATATGGACTTAAGCTCCATATGGAAAGTAGCCATGGCCTTGGGTGCTGAGTTGAAGAGCATCCTGGGGAGGTGAACCTCAGCCAGGAATCTTGCTCACAGCAGGGAGACACTATAGATGAGTGCAAATATGTAATGCAAATCCCCTGTACCATAACACTGAGTCACCACACAAATAAATAGGAGCAGAAGTCCCTTGACCCTCTGCATACACCTGGGATGCTGTCGACACTCTGAATAAGCAAGTGGCTGCAAATATACTGGCTGTTCCTCTTGAGTGCTTGGATTCAGCTCTGCTTTGCAGTGCATCATTTAAGAGGTTGCAAATATTTTCCGTGTGCTGAAATAAAATTATAAACAGATTGAGCCTGGGTACAGTAGATCCACTGGACTAAATCTGACTAAGAAAAGCTTT
This sequence comes from Empidonax traillii, assembly GCF_003031625.1. Lineage (NCBI taxonomy): Eukaryota > Metazoa > Chordata > Aves > Passeriformes > Tyrannidae > Empidonax > Empidonax traillii. The sequence goes on along the minus strand of NW_020955978.1, from coordinate 414,207 downwards.
CAATTAAAGAATGAGGCTTAAGGGGGATGGAGAGTGAGCTGGCATGGAGGGAAATTCCCTCAATTTAATGAAAAAGTTTTTTGGAAGTATAATCTCTGTAAAGATCGAAGGAGAGTTTCCTTGTTCAGGAGAGCAAGTGATGTAAATCAGTATCTACTAAAGCAGTCCATGGCTTGAATATAAGATAAGAACTGTCTGAAACTGCAAAACAGCATGCACTGCATTTTCATGGGGGAAATGTGCTGTATTCAGTCATATTAATTACTGTGTGGGCTCAATTTTCAGTGCAATCAATCCACAGGAGAAAAAAAAAAAAAGTACTGCAGAGGAAATATAAAAAGACAGTCAGCTAATAGGAGCCAGATTCAATAAAATTGTATCTGCCTTCAGTGAATGGCGAGGGTGAGGTGTGTCTGTTGTCCCTTGGCAAAGCACGCGATGGGTCAGGCAGGGGTTTGGAGCAACACTCTGTGTATACATATATCTGTGTGTATATATGTATATATATGTGTGTGTATGTATGTACATATATGTACAGGTGAGAAATGCAGTTCCTGTTGTGAGAAACTAGGAAAGAAAGGGATTTAATCCAGGCTGCGAGTGGACTTCACATGCTGGGTGAGCTTCACCTTTCCTGCAGTTTCAATTCAGTGCCAGTATTTTAGCAAACTATTTGGTTTGTTTGCCTAGCACTTAATAGGAGGATTATCTGGTTTCTTTTCTTTTCTTTTTTTTTTTTTTCTTCCAAGGTTCCTTTTAATTTTCCAAGTTGAATGTGTTAATTTTTAGTGGTAGCATTCTCTCTCATTCAGGTTCTAAACTTCCCTAGGAAGTGACTTCATGGCATTATTCAAGCAGATTATTGCCTGGAGTGGCTGAATTACCTAGTGTTCGTGTAATGGCAAGCTCCCAGTCCATATGTATTTAATGACTGTAACCATTTGTTATTTTCCCTTTATTAGGTTTGTTTTTAAAGAAAGTTTTACTGTGCTATTTATGATATGCTAAGTGGTGCAGCTTGCTGAAGAAACATATCGCATACATTTTATTTTTTAATAGGTTTTGCTTGTTAAAATGGAAATCTTTTATTTACCCTAGTAGGACAGTTTTTTGCTGACAGTTTTATTATTTCAATTACTCAGACATTTCTTTCCTCTTTTGTTTCCCCAGATACTCCTCCAGGGAGTTTTAATGTGTCCATTCTTTATTTAAGATTGGGTTCAGAACGTGTTATTTCTAGCGAGGCAGAGAAAAAGTGTAATATAGCAGACATTAAATAGTGAGATGTCAAAGTTTTATTTTCTTTCCTCTTTGAGTTGTGGAATCCTTTCCTCATTTGTGTCATCCGTTGATTAATTGCACTGATAATCTGCACTACTCATCAATAACTGTCTTCTACCAGTGCCAGGCAGAGTCCGTGCTCTGCCTAAAGAGTTTTCGGCTGCTGATAGATGGAAATACGTGTATGAGTAAGTGAAGGGACCTCCGAGAGCATTTGGAATTGTCAGAGATGCAGGCTGCTTTGATAAAATAATGTTCTATAAGTACAGGCAGCAACTCCTGAATGTGTTTCGCTTAGCAGTAGAAACGAGAATGAGACCATTTCCCCAGGGCAAAACCCAAGCCTTGGTCAGTGGAGTGAGAAGTGAACCCCAAGGGATCATGCGAGGAGGGAGCCTTAGAGCCTCAGTGGGCCTGAGTGGGTCAGCAGCAGAGCAGATTCACCTATGCAAAGTTCACTAGGGTGGGACAGCCTGGAAAACAGTGTCTGCTCCCCTGGCTCCTGCTGGGGTAGGGTTGTGATTCTCTCTGCAAGTGCTAGTGAGGGAAGCACTACCTAATTGTGATAGATCGACCACTCCCTGATGTGTGATGGATTTTATTCTCCATCATAGCCTGATCAGTCCTTGGACTATAAGAAAATCAAACCCAAATCATTGAATCATAAAATACAGTTGAGTTGAAAGGGACCCATAAGGGTCATTGAGTCAAACTCCTGGCCCTGTGCAGGACACCCCAAGAGTCACACCATGTGCCTGAGAGCATTGTCCAAATGCTTCTTGAACTCAGACAGGCTTGGTGCTGTGACCACTTCCCTGGGGAGTCTGTTCCAGTGCTCAAACACCTTCTGGGTGAAAAACTTTTTATGGATGTCTAATTTAAACCTCGCCTTACTAAGCTTCATACTGTTTCCTCGAGTCCTGTCGCTGTCACGAGAGCAAAGAGATCAGTATCTGCCCCTCTGCTTCCCATCATGAGGATGTTGAGGACTGTGATGAGGTTTCCCCTTAGTGTCCTCTTCTCCAGGTTTAGCAAACCAAGTGACCTCAGTTGCTCCTCATGCAGCTTCCCCTCCAGACCCTTCACCATCCTCACAGCCCTCTTTGGGACACAGCGGGGGAGCCCGCAGGGCTGCAGACAGGCGTGTGCTCTGCCTGCCTGCGGCTGCTGCGTGGTCTTGACCATCCCTTAGTGAGGAGGAAAGGGCGTTACAGAGCACATCCTCACACTCGTGCTTCCCATCGTGTTTTCCAGAGTGTCCGGGGGAGAGCTGTTTGACCGCATCGTGGAGAAAGGCTTCTACACGGAGAAGGATGCCAGCACCCTGATCCGGCAGGTCCTGGACGCTGTGTACTACCTGCACCGCATGGGCATCGTGCACAGGGACCTCAAGGTAGGGCCACAGCACCTCCCAGTCCCTGGGCAGTGTTAACAAAGGATTCATTTCATAATTATGTGAGTCCGACACGTGTACCCTGGGACTGGCTGTTTCGGTCAGGTTTTGCCACAGGAGAGATGCTCCGAAGACACCCCACGAAATTGTTTTTAATGAGGGCTTTGCAATCGCTTGTTACAGTGGGAATTTCCCACGGGATGTGGGGAAAGGCCATTCTTTAAGACCCGAATTGTTACATTAAGGCAGAAAACTCATCTCAGTAGGGATGTGTTTACTGCTGTAAAATGTCTTGCAGGTTTGCTGTGCTATGTTTACTTTGACTTAATAATAATTAGTAACAATAAATAGTGTGGGAAAGTGTGAGTGATTTCCTATCATGGTGTTTTGGAGACACTCTTAACAGCAAGAATTCTTCTAAGGACCCTTGTGTGACAATGTGATATTTAGATATTAGACATTTTCCTTTCAGCTGTACCGTATTGTCACATCAAAACCTCTCAACTTTTCTGGTAAAAAAAAACCCTAAACACTGTTTCTTTATTGTTTCCTACCAGTATCTTATGCTGTCATTAAGACAAACAGAAAGGCTTGGATTTCCTAGCACGCAGCTAAACAGCCCCATCTTTAGTATCTTTAATAATAAAAAAGCGTAAGATATTAGAAAAAGATACAAATGTAAAAGGAAAACTGTGGGTTCAGTTCCTGAGCTGGTTAATTCTACCAAAATCTACTGCCAGGAATTAAAAATTCAGTAATTAGAATAACACCTCTGGTGGTGTTTTGGAGGGATGCTCCAAACAGAAGTTTCCTAGGATATTGATGCTTGAATTTTCCCCCTGTAAAGAGAGTGGAATTTGACTAAATGGGTCATATTATATAAAGGTTTAATGAAAATTTTTAGAGCCAAGAAGAGATTTTTTTCTTTTTTTACTTCTTAAATACAAGGTTTTATTAAATGCATTTTAAAATTGCTTTTTTAAAATATAATCTAATATTAAACTGCACTTTTGCAATCTTTGACTACTCCTCTTAGCAAAGGTTGTAGTGCTGGGAATGTGACCTTGTTGATATACATTCAGATGGATGAAAAACTGTGGTTGTGAGAGATACTGTTTATTTGCTTTTTATCTTCTCCAGAATTAGTGCTGATGTGAAATGCTGTGTGGTGCAAAATAATAGGTGACAGTCCCCAAATGCAAAGCAGCGGGGCAGAAATGCAGCCCATTACTGGTGTAACCACCAGCACTGGTGTTCTCCAAGGTGCAGCAGCGCCCAAGACAGGCAGACATGGCCTGCCTTTGTGGCAGCCTCAGTGCAGCCATTTCCTTCTGCCAACCTTTGGCTCCAGATGGGAATCTTTTAGCTGTGTGTGGGGGCCATTCCTGGATTGCAAGCTTTTCTGCACCTTATTTCTGCAAGGGAAATATCTCAGTCCTGTACACCTCTGCCAGAAGTGAGCATCCTATGGCGTTCACTTTGACAGGTAGAGTAGAATAATAGAAAGTAGAAACATTTTTTTTTAAGTATTGGTGTGGCACATTTTTAAGACAAAACTTGGAATCCACTGAAGGAAGATACACACTGATATCCTCAAATAATGTTTCCTCCCCAGTGTTGTCCCAAATAATGAGTTCTCTGTGAGGAGGCACTGGTTAGGCTTCCATCTCCTACAGTCTTCACATATTGCCCTCAGTTCCTGTTCATTTCCTGCTGTTATGTACAAGAATATTTTCAAATTTATTAGATTTCCACAGCATTCCAGTGTGGAAGTATTGTTTAGTATTTTAACATGACTAGCTTGCTCCCAAGTTCAGTTTTTAGGAAATAACTTCAGGTTTCTTTCTGCCACCAAAAGTTTCAGAGGGATGTCCAAGTCCTCCTAATTCAGATACTCCATTGTACAAACTCTTAATATTCTCACCTTTATAATTCCTGTCTTTATAATCTAAAGCATGTTGTAGCTCTCACTTTTAAAAAATAATCTTTTTTTAAAGTTCCTGTTGTAAAATATGAGATCTGATGATTGGGAAGTGGATTCAAGTGCAAATTACTTTCAGAACTTACGTAAGGCCATGCTCAATTTAGATCAAACCAACCTTCTCCAGTGGTATTTGGAGGGAAAGACAAGCTCTTTTTCTTTTTTTTTTTGTTTACAAGTCTTTGTCAGTACTGTATCAGTTGTTAAAATGACTCAGAAAATACAGTATATGAGGAGCACCTGCTGTGAATTTCTGTTAGCACAAACATACCATGATGAGAAAAACAGGGATACAATAAGGCTTTTTATGATCTCAAAATACCAAGATAAGCGTAAATTTCAAATTATGAACCCCAAAATGAAACTCAGGGAAAGAATCCACTCTACAAAAATACAACCCATGGGACATCCATAACAATTATTTATTGTAATTATGTGTTGTTCAGATACCAAAATAGTACTTGCTGTATTTGGGAAAAGCAGGTCTGGGTCCCAAGTCTCTAATCTAAGTAATGCAACAGCAGAAGAGATGGCAGCAGATGACATCCTGGGAAGTCTGGGATGCACAGAAGGACTGGAAGGCTCAAGCAGCTTCGCTTGGTACAGACCCACCTTGTAATGCTTTTTGAATTAACCATCTTGAAGAACCAGAATTCTTTTAAACAAGTTTAGGTTTCAGGTGGCTGGGTTTCTTGGCCTTACTGAATATGAGTAAGTGGGAATCTGAGGTGAGTTAGCAAAAATTGTTAGGAAATAAATATCTTCCCTTAATACCAGCTCTACCAACCCCTCAGCAGATGAGAAGTGCACAAGTAAGAATCAGGAGTGACTCCAACCAAGGGCAGAACATGGAATAAAACTGTGATCCTTAAAACAGTGTCAGCATTGTCATGGCCAGTTAAAGCACTGGACTTGTGAGTTGTCATGAGAAAGAAACATAAATGGTAAAACTTCGTATTTATTTTGACAACCAAATTGTTTCCCTTTATATCTCAGCCCAGCTGCCTCACAGCTGTGGATGTACCTTGTAGATCCTCTCGTGGCCGTTGTGTCCCATGGATAAAGCCAGCACTTTAAGCTGGGGCTGGGGAACCATGAAATGCTTTAACTTCCCCTTGGAGTTGAAGGGGAACCCTCTGGCACTTCTCCATCCCCTCTTTCCCCAGAGCAGACGGAGAAGGGAGGGCAGATGCTGGTGCTGCTGTACTGCAGTTGCTCCTCCTTGCAAATCCAAGCTTGGATGTTTCCCAAGGAGTTTGAGGATGTTGTGTGTCCACAGCCGCTTCTCACCATTTCCTGGAGCACACAGCAGGCTGAGGGTTTGGAATTTGTACCAGCTTCTGGGCAAAGGCTACACCAAGGTTATTTTGAAACATTGGGTACCCACCATTTGTATAGGTGAAGACCCCCAAGGTCGAGGGCCTGTTGCCACCAGGCCGTCTGAGTGCCAGCAGCTGCTGGACCTTTTTGTGAGCCCAGATATTAAGTAGGGGGAAAAATGGACTCTCACAGCACCTAGAAAGAGCTCTGCTGTACAGCAGTGGCACAGTCAGAGCACATGGATGCAGCACTGTGCAGGAGCAGATGCAGGCTGGTTGGGCTCTCCAACCCACCTGACACTGGTATAAAAAGTCACAGGGCTCTGTGGAGTGATTTGTGCTTTCCCTCAGCATAAACAAGTTGCTGTGCTTCATGCTATAGCATTTTTTCCTAATCAGCTCTAGCAAAAACATCCTTGCTGAAAGTCTGTTAACTGTAAAGGCATTTCCTCTCTCAAAACTGTTTGTTTCCAGTGGAAAAGATACAAAATTTCTGTAATACCTACTGGTTTCCTTATATCTTTTTTCAAATGCTGTATAAAAAATTTCACGACACTTACCTGGATTTACCATATTTACTTGATTTCAAATGAATCCTTCTGTTTTTATCACTCCGATGCGATCATTTGTCAGACACATCTCACAAGTAAGGGATGAGCCTTAGTTCTTATCTGAGCTGCCAAAGGAGAAGTTTGTTATCCCAGAAAAATTACTCAAAGCTCATGGTGTTTTTTGCATTCATTGCTGTACAGGAGAGGATCTCCATGCGGGTTGTAGGAACAACTCCAGATCTAGGGGGAACCAATTATTTTTGTCTGTGACATAATTAAGGATTGCATTAAATGCAATGCTCGAGTCAACGGAGGTTGTTACTGAACCTACATATTCGAAATTCATTGTGCTTATTCTCTTTTCCAGCCTGAGAACCTGCTTTACTACAGCCAGGATGAAGAGTCAAAAATCATGATCAGTGACTTTGGATTGTCGAAGATGGAGGGTAAAGGAGATGTGATGTCCACAGCCTGTGGAACTCCTGGCTATGTCGGTAAGAGGTTTGATTATATTTTAGCGAAAATGAAATAATACTTGTTTTCTAGTGCTGCTCCGTGGTGCACCTGAGATTTTACAGATTTTTGCTATATTTCAGAACTTGCTGGTGCTTTGTCATGTGTGTTCATCCCCTTTGGGTTGCAATCCTGCAATCCAGCTCTGGGTTGGTGGGATTCGCTTTCATGTGTTTAATCCTTTGCAAAGCGAACCTTCTCTAAGACACTGCTTGCAGCTAAATAAGGAGCACATAGAGAATAGCCTCAAATTTATTGATTCTGTGAGCACCTATAAAATCAAGAGGCCTTTCCTAATGTAATGTATTCCTTTAATCGTAAAGGATAGCATTTTCCAGATTCATCTGATAGAAGACAGTCAAATGAAAGATCTGCATTTATTCAGATACGTTCAGTAATCCTCTCTTACCACCACGTTAAGTTACTGACTCAGATGTCAGTATGCAAAAACTCTTTAGATCCTCAAGCCGTCCTGGACAGTATAAAATTATTTCCTATCATTTATTCTTTGCTGTTCTGTCCATTTGTTAGTGATTGTACAAGGCTACTGATTAGCAGGGTGTTGGGCCAGCATTCTTTAAAAACAGCTGAAGTAGCTGAATGTGAGAATTACACAGCAGGTGATGATGGGGTCTGCTTGAGCAAACAATGTTTAAAAGGTTCACTTTGTGCACGAGACATCCAGCAAGCCCGTGCCTCCCACCATACACAGACCATCAGCTGAGGCTGCAGAATTAATCTCTGGGGCATCCATGAAATCTGTGAAAGTGAAAACGGCTACCGCAGGGATAGATTTGCCTGAGATCTTTCCAGTGGGAATGACTGGATGTTTTCCAGCAGTCAGAGACTCCTTTTGCTTAGCAGCTACCACCTCACCTGTTTCCATAGTTCTGATAATACCATGGTATGAGATTGTGCTGTTATGACACAGTGATACAGATTTGTCCCAGGTACCTTTTTCCGGGTATTATCTTCACGCTGCACAGACACCGTCTATCCCAATAACATCAGGAGAAGGAACAGATTTCTGTGCTTTCCCATCTTGAAGCCATCAGCCCATCATTGTTTTATTTTAAGACACATGAGTCAGGATGCTCTCTGCGCAGCCTGGGTAGCTGTCTTGTGTAATCACACCAGACTGGAAATCTTCTTCAAAGCAGTAGCAGGAATTGAGCTGAGATAGCAATTTTCATAATTTTTGCTGTCAGCTCTTCTCTCCTTAACAAACTTGTTCTATTTTGTTCTGGAATGGGCACTGACTAGAATAAGTCTTCAGACACAGAGAAGCTCAGATGTAATTTGCTGAAGTGCTGATGGAAGTGAGGGAGTTTGACTGTGCTTGGGCAGAGTGATCTCACATGGCCTCTCAGCATAGCCATTTACATAAGAAAACTTACGATTTTGTAGAGGAAGCTCTCAGAGCCTGTGACACAAACTGTAGTGCTTTGAGAGATGTTTGAGAGCTCTCATGGTCTGGGCACTGATAGCTGCACAAGTGCCTCCAGGCCTGTTGTTACCTTACTGAACACAGAATTTACTCATCACGGTTCAAGAGGTCCCAGCCGCTTAATTCTGAGGTGCTGACAGGACTTTCCCCCCTCTTTCACAAAGCAAACATCTCCAAATATTTGTTGATTTTTTTTTTTTTCTGCACAGGAAGCAGCTCCTCTTTAGTGCTGTATTTTTTTTAATGTGATAGGTTGATCAGACAACATTTTCCATGCCCAGAACATTTTTGTTGCCAGTCGCTGGGGTGATGCCCACAAATGGGCCCCTACAAAAGTGTCACACCTGAAGACATGGCTTCTGCATATGTGGTTAGCAATTCATCCACACCCAAACACTTTCCTGCCTTCCAGTTTGCATCACCAGCCTAATGCCCTCAAATCACTGTAAGAGTCATTCCTCCTGATGGCACAACACGAATACATGTCTTCAGCTGGGTTGGGGTAGACAAATGCCACCACCCCGGCCCATGAAGTATCCTATCTGCCACCTCTTTTTGTGTTTTGTGATTTTTTTCCCCAGATATTTTACCTAGGGTTGAATAACAGTTAGGGATCCATCACTCGCCTTGCATTTCCTGGTGATTTTCTTTAATGATATGTAGAACGGGTCATTTTTAAAGATTTTTATTAGCAACTGATTATTTTTCTCAGTTTAACCACTTTGCTTTTAAATTACTTTCATATCACACGTTAAAGGCACCCTGAGCTCTGTCAAGAAGTCAGTAGCATCCAGTCCTATTTATACTCCTGTTTATACTTCATCTCCAGAAATGGACCCAGTCAGATCCCACTATACAAAGTGTCAGACAAGCTTCTGACTTGGAAGCAGACCTGATCTTAACTCATGTCTGCTACCCAAGTATTTGCAAGTGTGCAAACTCCTGTCCTTTCTGTCTTATTTCCCTGATTAGGATATACTTTCAACTCTTTGTGTTTCAGTTTTTATCTCAACTTTTCTTAGTTTCATCCACAAAGAGCAGTAATATCTGAGACACTGAATCCCTGTTTATGAGGTTTGGAAGTTCATTGAACAGGGAAAGGTGTAATTATAATAAAATTCTTTAACGAATATCAGTTTTCTTACTGAAAATCAAAGTATTACTTATCAAATTAGAGTATATCTAAAATGTGCATGAACAGTAATACATTAGCACTTTAGCTTTTAAAGCTCTGCCTTACAGATTAAATTACTGTCAACATTTCCAAGATCTTAGTTTTTCAGAAGTTTTGTCAGAGATTTTAGTACTGTGGTTAAAAGCTGATGGTTAGTATAATTTCACCTAATTAATTTAGACACTTTTATTAAGAGAGCAATCTAAATGTTTATTTACTGCAAAAGGGATCTGAGAATACAACTTCTTCTGAGAAGGTCTTCCATTTTCTTATCTGCTTACCACTCTTTTTCCCATTTTTTATGGAAAGAGTCTAGGTGATGAGCTGGGACTAGGCACCCAGCTTTTAGATAGCACATAAATTGAGTAAGATGAGGTGGCTTGTGTGGCTCATTTCAGTGCAAATGAGGTGTGTGGACTGACCTACCTGGATCCCACCCCATCATCTAAACTGGAGAATAAGTGATGTTTTCAAAACCCTGAGTGATGTGTGTGGTTATAGGCAAAATCTCAATAAGCCATTAGTGATTTATCATTTCAAACATGATAGATTTGGGCTGGTCAGCTTGAAACCATTTACAATAACTCAATTTGAATGGAGGAGCTTTTCAAACCTGCCTGAAAATGAGACATCCCTGAGATGTGTCAAGTTGGGCACACACCAGGAGGTGACTCCAGTCACTCAGCAAATTCCTCTGAAGGCATTTTGGCTGTTTGGGAATTAGGTCTCACTGAGTAACTTTCCATGAGACCTGGTCCCTCAAAAGCTTTGGTTACTTCTGCAGATGGGACTTAAACACTTAGGAGCATTGAAAAGTTTGAGAAAAAAAGTTAGAAAGTCTGTCTGAGGCAATCTGATCTCCTTTTGCAGAAAGTCTGAATTATGAGCTGTGTTTGTGGCTGGCTAATATCTTAATCCTACTGAGATTTAAAATTCTTGCACTGAGTCCCAATCCAGCTTCATGTAGTATTTTCTCGCACTTCCCCATCGTACAAATTGGGCTGGACCCTGGATATGTGGTTGGTCCCTGTACACCCCACCTCACTCACTGTTTTCATTTTCTGTAGTGCTTTTATGAAAGGTCATTTCACAACTTTCAGCTCTGCCAGAAATCCAGTAGCAGTTTCAGATCCTACCAAAGCCACGTGTTTCTATTAGGCCTGCTCAAGACCACGGCGTTTAAGTAAGCAATGGATTTCCATGTTGAATTTTGACCTCTTTGGTATCCTTTGCGTTGAAGGTTTGAAAACATTCAATAAGCATTTGGGATATCCTTATTACCAAAAAGTTACCTCAGGAGCTGTTTAGGCAGTAACATGAGTAATAAAGTAAAAATAAAGCACGGGAACCACTCTGACCAGGGTTTGCTCAGGCATAAGCACGTGACAGTGTGATCTCTCAGCTACATTGCCATATCCTGACACTGTGTTTGCTTGTGTGTGGTTGTAGCTGAGTTATGTCTCATGACAAATACCTAAATCTGACTCAGCAACATGAAATAGGGAGAACAGGAGCACAAGAAGTCAGCAATACTGCACTGAAACCCTGATCTCCTTCAGAAACAGCCTCAAACTTCAATGTCTCAGCCAAATAGAACACAATGAACACTGGAGGGCTGTGTGAAAAATGGACAGGAGTTGTTTTCATCCCAAGAGTCAGTGGAAGGAGGACACTGGGTTTGTGGTGAAGCTGCCTCGTGCATCTCAGCCTGTTTGCACTGTGAGGAGGACACTTTGTAGGACAGCAGAGGAACTCACATTACTCTTGTACTCTTTGACTTCAGAAGAGGGGCTGGGTTGGCCCTTTGTGCCTCCAACCATCTTCTCAGTGGTGCTGAGTTGTTCCTCTCTGTCCATCTTCTTGAGCTGGTACTTCAGAAGTCCTAAGTCATGGGGCTGGTTCCATCTCCCTTTGGTGTCCCTTATAAACTCTGACTATATCTCACCTTCCCTCTTGGATTTCATGGCCATCCTGTGCAGCCCATTCATGTTTCCCCTTTTTACTTGTAGGATGTGCCCACAGGATGGAAACTGGCACTAAAATAGTTACCAGCTGAACTATTAGTCCTGGCTTGCACCAGGCCAGTTTGCTTGGTCAGCTGAGCTGTGTCCCTGCCCAATGTGAGCAGGTCTCTGGTTATTTTAACCCTATTTAGATCTTTCAGTTTCTTCCACATTTACGAGTGATTTGTCACTCCTACAGGGAACTTCAAGGACATAAACCTTTGTTCAAAGACCTTCTTCCTTCTGGCATACAATGTGTGGGAAGCCATGTAAACCACAGAAAATAGCATTAGACAGTTCTTGTGGGACAGCCAGATCTGCTGGGAGTAGCACCATCATGAGAGTGAAGGAGAACCACTTTTAAGTAGAGGCTGTTTTGAAGAACAGGCACCCTCATGACTTGTACAGTGTGATCAACAGGCTTAAAGTATCAGAGCAATCCCCATCACCTGAGCTCTTTGCAAGAACATGGGTTGCTGTTTTGGCATCCAGGCAGCTGCATTTTTAGGGAGCTTATTAGCATAGCTGTGCTCATTGAGGGTAATGGCATAGTGTTCTGAAAGGATTCAAAATGTTCCTGGTCTGTACCTTTTCTTAAAACCTCCATTTGAAACAAGCATTTTAATTTTTTCTCTTATTAAAAGCAAAACACAAAACCCCAATAGTAAAAGAGTAGATCATCTGGCCTGGGAAGAACATCTTCATGAGGCCCTGGGACTATTATCCTACCCGGTACCTGGCACGTGTTGCTGGTAATAATGGTGATTCTGCCTGAAATACAGTTCCTGGATGTGGAGGAAGGGTCCAGGTTTGCTTCATTGATTTTGCTGTTTCTGGGTGACTGTTGTTTAGCATTTGAGCCCTCAGTGATTCCCTAGGGAATGTGTGATACTGGAAGCCTTTGCTCAGCTGGCGTCTCCCCAGCAACAGAAATGGGAGATTTGACTTTCCCCTTATCCTCACTGCTGTTTTGTCTCCTCAGCTGTCTGTGTTGATCCTTTAATGCTGTCAGATCTTGGATTTTTTTTCATTGTGTCTCCTGCTTTTGCCTCTTGGCACTGATCTACCATCATTCCTAAGAGCTCCTCTGACTTTGTTTTTCAGCTCATTAAATATTTCCGTCTTTTCCACGTATCACAGGCAGATGATGCTGAGCTATGTTCTCCTGTTCCTGTTGCATGTCTGCTCATTGGAACAAAAATCAAAACCAGCCATTTGGGCTTAAAATAAGTATTTAAACCTTTCTTCATTAAGGTTTACCAAAGGGGAGTAAATAGCCTCACATTTGCTTTGAGCAAATGATGTTCTTACCTGCTTCACAGCCACCATCCAAAGCAGCAACTGTTATCAGTGCTCTTCACTCCTTTAAAACAGAAATGCCTCAACAAAGCTTTGATGTTTTAAGGGGGAGAATCTTTATATAGTTCACATCCCCTCATCTCATATTTGTTTTCTGTTGTGTTAATGTGGCATATCTGTATAATGTCAGGAGCTCACTAGGATCCCTGGTGCTTAGAAGCCATTTGCATAATATTTTCTCTTGGAGTTACGAGATGTATAGTGTTTACCAGTCCTGAAAATTGTGTAAACAGGAGCAGAGAGTCAAAGGTAGAAGAGATATGTGAATAAAGTATCGGGAATTTGGAAGGACGGGAAAATTGGAAGACATCTAATCTAACATAAGGACAGGAGAAAATTAACTCCCTTCTTCCTCATATTTTGTCGCAAAATTCAGTGACAAGGGATGGAACAAAACAGGAAACCGAGTCTCCCAAACCCTATTTGATGCACATTTTGAAAAACATGTTATTTTTAGAGGAAAACTTGGAGGCAAATTTTGATGAATCACAAAGGAAAGAGCCAGATTAAGGGACACAAGGATTTTATGGGAAAGTTGTCTTGAGCAACTCTGGGGAACAACTGTTTCCTACACGGGAAATTAACATTTCCAGAGTGTCCCAGCTTGCCAGATTATCTGTGAGGCAGTGGCAGGCCAGTGCTTTATTTTTCTATCCTGAGCTTGCCTTCAGATTCCCCCCGATGGACTAACTAGCACCCAGCCAACAGACAGACCCTGACCCAGCTGTTGGGAGAGGAGTTACATTTTGGGCACCAACTGTACAGGTCATCTGTATTTCCATAGCTTTGTCCCCTATTGTAGTAAGAGTATTTTTACCTTTATTTATCTTGGACTACAGCAGCAAACCCATGTCCTGGAAGGAGGTTCCTGAGGCTGCTCAAGAATTGGGGTGTAGGTTTCTACCAAGCACCTGGGGCTGAGTTCAGAGCCATTCATACTCGGAAAGAAAGTGGAAAGAAACTGCCTTTGGCCTGTGGTGGATAAGTGTTGGAGTATTCACACATGACAACAGTGTATTAGGATTAGCAATGTATGAACAGAACCATCCTTCTAATTCCTCATACATGCAGTGATCCCACTTTGCTGGATAACTTGAAGACTGGGGCAATATTTAACCTGTGCTGCAGACTGGGGCATATCCAGCATATCCAAATCTTCAAGACTCTTCATAATCTGGCTGCCAGCTATATTTGTATCCACGTTTCCCTGGATTTTCTTCATTTTTACAATGTGTCCCCACTGGAATTTGACCCTTTCCATCATTCCTGCTTGTGGAAATGCAGCCTGGCTGCTCTTATCTGCCTCATGCACTTTCTTCCTCCAATCCCTTCTGTAAGCTCTCATGCCAAAGCACCAGAAAGTCTCTTCTGTTTCTCATTATTGCTCCTGTTCTCTTCCTTGCTGGCAGTTTTGACCTTAGTTTTGTTGGCTTGCTTAGCTTAAGAAGCTAAGTCTTTGAAGAGTCCTATCAGTACACCAGAGCATGGGTAGCAACTAAATGTGAGGCTCAAGTTTTAACACTTATATGTGGTTCCCAATTTTTTTCACTGTTTTTCAAGTCATTAACTGCTTTGATGTTGGTAAGACTCCTATGAGAGTAAGGTGTAACCCCCAAGAAATATTTCTGTTGGGACTTGCCCCTTCATGACTTTTTTCCAGCATTTGAACTCCAAATTACTCAGGGGAAACACTGTGCTTTTTAAAACATAGTGTGGCAAGCCTGCTTTAGGAATGCCACAAGCAGTGATTTCTTGCATTATTGTGGACATTTTGCTTTGAAAAAAAAACAAAAAAACAAAAAACCCAAAAGCTTCTTTACATGAAACAGATTAGGATCACAGGGTCTTAAAATTTAGATTTAAGCATTTGTACTGCAAACTCCCAACAGGGAAAACATAATACTCCAGGATCCCCCCCAAAAATATACCTTTTTAACTCTCACTAGTCTAGGATAGGAAAGCAGACTCACAAAGAGTTTCAGTAAATACCCAGGCTCTCACTTCTAGCAAAATTCAGAGTATGGTGGCTGAAAGTTGTAGAGGCAGAAGGCTCGGTTCCTTTGCATGTGTCCAATTCCTGCTCCTTTCCTTTTCTCCCTCTGAGGTGTCTCTGTTCCCAGAGGCAGAAGGACAAATTACTCCTCCTTTCTCTGACATCCAGCAGGCTTTGAAAGGCAGCTGCTGGAAGAAATGGTGGCTGCTCTCCTTCCTCTCCTGCAGATGTAGTTTATCTGCTCCCTGACACGCTGCACTTTCTGAGCTGCCTCTGGAACTCTCTGGTTTGGCAGCATGATGTGGTGAAGCTGTGATGCTGTCAGGGGGAATGTGCATCTCTGCACCCATGCAAGGCTTGACCTCATTTTCCTCCCAAACAGGGAGGTGATGACTCTCTGCCTCGCACGTATTTTTCTGTGCTTAATCTTGTTTTCTGTGCCTAGAGACAAAAAATGGGGCATTTTCTCCACTCTAGGAGTCATCCTTCTTTGTAAGAATATGACCTTCAAAAAGGTCACTTACAATGACCTCAGGACATTTACAAATGCAAGGGTTGTGTGTGGAGGGCAAAACAAGGTCTTGGGGAGCTTCAGCATCCTGCCTCTTGACCCTACTCTAATATTTGTTCTTATAACATGTGCTTGCTTGGCTTTTTGTTTTTCAGCTCCTGAAGTGCTGGCCCAGAAACCCTACAGCAAAGCTGTGGACTGCTGGTCCATCGGGGTTATCGCATACATCCTGTGAGTACCTGTTGGGTTTTCAGTCACTGTCCCCCTTGGGACCCGCAGAATGCTCTCCCACCATCCAGTTACCCGCTTAGCCTGGGCCAAATAGTTAATCTCTGGCACTTGTGACCCAGGATAACATGAACTCTGGACAACTCCCAGCTGCATAAGGGCTCAAATTTGGGCACAAGTGGTAGGAAATGAACCAGTACCCTTCAAATGCCATAATCAGTGTGCCCACCTGAACTACACTGTAGGCAGTGGTATGGGCTTGTGCAGATTGTGACATTATTGAAGTTATGATGTCCCCTGCTCAGATGAGCTTTGACAGGATCCAAATTTGGCTGTTTCCATGCAGCACAGCATCATGCCCACAGGTATACCCCAAAAAGCCACCTCTCTCTCATGGCATCACCCTAATAGCTTTTTGTTCCCTGGGGAGGGCACAGAAGGAGATAAAGGGGAAAGAACTTTTAATATACTGGAATGAGTTATTCTCATCAAAATATAATACAAAAATATTGAAATTCTTACTGAAAATGAGGTATTGTTCTCCTTATCTTGTCCGACCATCAGGTCCCACAGCAGAGGGTGAGCCCTGTCAGTTCTTGGTGGAGATTTGCTCCTCTAATGGGACTAATCACTGCTCAAAGGAGGGAGGATTGGTTACTTGAGAAAGCTGCAGGACCAGGACTTCTGTGCGTTCTCCAAAGTGGTGGATAGATCTCAGAACTCATGTTCATGGAGATGTAGTGCCTGTCATCATTCAGTATGTGCCACCCTTCTTCACAAAGACTTACTAGGGTAATTTAGGTTGGAGGGAACCTTGAGAAGTCCTTTCCTTGAGGTCAGACTAGGGAGCCTAGGGCTTTATTCAGTTTTGTCTCAAAATCCTCCAGAGACAGAGACTGTGGGCAACCTCTTCCACTGCTTGACTGTCCTCATGGGGAAAAGATTTTTCCTTATATCCAGACTTGTCTTCATGAAAGGGGCAGCCAGTACTTTAGATGTGGGTGCACTTTCGGTGCTCGAGCCGTGGAAGTAGGTGCACCAGTCACTGCACCAGTGACAACACATGGAAGGACTGGAGAGGTGTCCAGCCCACTGTGGTCACAGGGATACGCTGGTACCAGGGATCATCAGTGCCATCCAGAAAAAGGCATTCATAACATAACTGGGCACCAGCCTCTGAATCCAGATCTGTGTGCATGAGTGTATGAAATCACTGCTCATTTCTGGATTGAGAAGAAAATGCAGGACTTGTTGTCTGACTCCAGTTTTTAGGGGTCTCTCTTGACAGGGCAGTCTGTGCCCAGGGGTGGGGGCTATAGGTCTGTGCATGTCCCTCGGGTAACAGCTGCACAGGTTTCTTGTGCCCAGCCTGAGACAGCCTTGAACCACAAGCTGTTCATGTGGGTCTCCCAGAGGAGATGGGGCTTTTGCCACGGACAGATCAGGGTGACCACACAAAGTACAACAAGCCTGTTCCCTCAGTCAAGAGAGCACAGAGCTGCTGTTTGGCTGTTGATTGCCACAGAAACAAATGTTTATTCCTGCCAGCATTGCTAGTGCTTTCTTTTTCTTTTTTTTTTTTTGACTTTTCCCTTTTGCACAACTGTCACAGTTATACAACACTGAAGGAAAAAGCAGCTCCAATGAGGCACAGCATTAAAGCATTCCTACTTTGTTCCCTTTCTCCTTATGCAGACATTTCATGGCTTGTCAACACGAATAACTTTTTGATGGGGTTGAATCACTATTTTTGCCAGGATATACCTCATTGCTGTGTTATCCACTCTGTGAAATGTTCGTTTCTTACATTTGCATTTAGTCTTGAGCATGTTATACACTACCCAAAATTGGGGGGAGAGGGTTATATTAAAATGGTATAGGAAGGCTTTATTTATTTGCACATGTTTAATTATTTAAAACAAAGTCCTGCCTGAAAATGTTTTATGACTGACTTTCTAATCTACATGAATATTTGAAATCTTATTGAGTACAAAACTTTACAGGGGAATGGATTCATCTTGGAGCAGCCATCAATAGCAAGATGTAAAAAACTTTTGCTAAACAAAGCAAAAATCAACAGTGCTGATTCTGACTTTGCTGCAAAGCCCAATGGGACATGCTGCACCAGTGAGGAAGACAACACACTTGCCAAAATACCTCAGAGGCTGCTTCACACATGATGCCCTAGTGCTCTTTTAGATGAGGATGGTGCATGCTGACCCAAAGCTCCCATTTTTCACAAGCAAACCTGAGCATGGAAGTCCTAGGGGTTGGGGGTTTTAAATGTATTCAGTCCTTGTCAGCCCTGGCAGGACACGGAGTCTTTTCTGTTGCTTTTTTAGTACTTTGCTGAGTACCAGAGTCAGCAAGTGGGAAGAAGGAGGATGCAGGTGGAAGACAGCAGTACCCCTGCCTCACTTCCAAACTCTGCTGCTGCCTGGGTTCAGTTTATTGTCAAATATCCATCGTGAAAATGTGTGTCCATCTAGCAGCCCACAGGAGGGCTGTGAACTGTTGCATCTGGTTGCATGGAGATAAACCTGGCTCTGCTTTCCCCCAAGTTTTCAGTCCCATGCATCAGTGGTTCATGCACCAAAGGTCTTTTTTTGCTGGCAGACCTGTTGTTATTTTACTTGTTGCTTTTCTGTGTCTTGCTGAGCAGTAGGGGTGAGACAGTGCTAAGCAACCTCCACACTCAGTTTTTGAACACATCTTCAGTAGGTGGAAGATTTCAATCTCATCCCTAATCCTTCCCCTTTCCTAAGCAAGGCTGCTCTTTCTACAAGGTTCAGCTCTGTTTCCTTCTCTGTTTTCCAAATCAGCATGTGCTTGGCTTGTCAAGCAAGGCATGCACACTCCTCAAATTTAAATTCCCTATTTGCTGTATGGGGAATTCCAACCCACAGGGCTTAAATCAACTCGGTAAGAAAGAGCCCCTATGAATTCCTGTTTGCAGGACAAGGAAGCCTTTTCAGGGTTTCTGTGCTTCAGGTAATAAGGACTTGATTTGTATTGTGTACAGTCCAAATGAATGGCAATAACACTTTGCTGCAGAAGGATCATGATAATGTGTTTGCCAGACTGTTACAGCTTGGGTGGGATTGTCTGGACCAGACCACCTCCTTCAGTGTTTCTGCACGTGAGCTACATCCTTCAGCTCCTGTAACAGCAGCATTTCAGGGCTCCCTTTGGTCCCCCTGACGTAGGTGCTTAGTGCTGCTGCAGTCACACACAGTGTACCTGATCTCAAGCTGTGGCTTCAGGACAGTCCAGCCCTGCATATTCCCATGACATCCCTGTCAGCTGAGGACAGGGGTGCTGTGCACTTCAGCTTCTCCGATGGCACAGGACTCTTTTTCTGGCCACCTCAACCCAGTCTGGGTCAGTGCAAGAAGTCCTTTCACCAGGGTGTGCCCTTAGTTACCTAAACTTCCACATGTAGTGCCACTCTGGGGCATCCAGAACATCCATGTGCATTTGGCAGATGCAACGTGCTGTGGAGACCTTCCCTGCAGAGTGACAGATGGAGCCAAGAGGGAGACCATGGACCACGTCAGATAGCACCAGATGCCCATGCTGAGGTGACTGGATCACACCCTGCTCTGTACTCAGAGCCCTGCTTTCACAGTATGGATTCATCTGCTTTATGCGAGATTTGCATCACTCTCCAGTCTCTGTTGACTCTGTCTCTGTTGAGTGCAATGTGATCTTAGAAACACAGCCCACATCTCACACGTCCTAGTCTTGGTCTGGATGTCATCCTTGCTTCCAGGAATAGCCAGAAGTTGCAGACGTGGTCTCTTAAGAGAGTGGACGTCTGGGATACAGCAGAGAGGAAAAGGGTCCTTCCCTAAGCTGGAAGGAAGCAACCCTGCTGGAGTGTCTGATCCCACCACTGATGGGCACGGATTTAACACTTGGGTTTACTGTCTCAGCAGTGCCATTCCACCAGAGGTGGCAGAGCCAGCGAACTCCCAGTGTGGAATGACACTGAGATGCCTCAAGCACCAGCAGCACAGCCACTCTGGTGCAACGCTGGTAGTTAATCCTGCCCTGAGCAGGAGTTATTAATTCCAGTATATCACTGCACATATCCAGATGTGCCATTTCCATCTCCACTGTCAGCACAGTTGGAGCTACCTGCACATGCCTAAAGCAGTTTTGCACATGGCAATCCAAGCACAATGTCCTGCATCACCTCCCCACCTCTCCCACAGATTCTCACAGCCACTCTGGACAGTCTTGTCGTTTAGGAAGATGGAAACTCAGGGGAATCTAACACCGAAGCCAGGCATAAATTAAAGATGCTATGAGCTATTATTACTACAAGTGGTTTGAGTGCCTGCAGACAAAAGCTCAGTTTCACTTGAGAGCGCTCCATTTATGACACTGGAAGAATGAACTGTTTCTGTGGCACCAGTGCTCTAGAGAAATCTTTGTTTCTGTGATATGCAAGGCAAAGGATGTCTTAGGAAAGAATACCTTTGTTTCAGTGCCAGTCTCTAATGCCTCTCGTTAATGACAGCCAGATTGCAGAGGCCGCACCAGCGGAGTTTTTATCAAAACCTGTTTTGCATGAGATGTCATTATTCACACAAACTAATTTTAGAGCCTGAAATTTCCTGTTATTCCAGTTGCAGTATTTCTGAATTGGAAACAGCCTCAGTGTTGAGCTCAGCTTTCCACTTATCACAAAATAGTTCTGATAATGTGTCCAGCTTAAAAATATGAAGCTTAAGAAGAGCAAGAAACTTCACTGGATTCCCAGCAGCTGGAGTAAGGGGTTACAAAAGCTTGTGAAACTAAAATACTGATTACGTGCACACCTGATAAAGAGAAGATTAAGTTAATTTATGGAAAAAAATAGAAAATAATGTTTCAAAGCTGGGAAAGAACCTGGGCCAACAGAATCCTCTGTCTCAGCCCTTGGTTATTCATAGGCAACACCTCCTGTCTCTTCTGCACTAGGCTGAGCACACCTGCACATTTTGCCTTGAATTTTCTTCTGATTCTCTTCACTGTTAGGACAAGAGAATTATTGGTTTGTTATTGTTGTTCATAAACAATAGGTATCTGGAAAAAAATCTTGGATCGTATTTTCACACTTTGCTGCTGACCTGTTTTTGATTTTCAAATAGATGTTCATGAATCATCAGTGATGTTTTATGGAAGGATTAACCAGGGACAGTAGTGCAAAGTGTATTATGCCAAAAGAAGTTTCCACCATCCCCCTGGAGTCATACATTGGGAAAAACTGGTCAGTCATCTCATCTGCTTGGCATCACACACAAGCCTAAGCAAGAAACTGAAGAATAAGTTACTTGTTTGATACTGGAAGGAGGAATAGTGGTGGCAAAGTACAAAGGCATGTTGGATTGTTCAGGATAACTCACATCAACGCTGGGAAAACAGCCTCAAATGATTGTTACTTATCATTTGCTTCCTAATTTGTCTTTGATTCCCTAGGTTGTTAACATGTCCTTGTCCACAGCTCTGTGAGGGCACTGGTGTCAGCCACTATGAGGGTCTATTCCCAAAATATACAGAAGAAATACATGTGTTTATCCCTATAAATAGCACTTGGATGACTTCCCACACCATACATCTCAGGTCTTCGAGCACTTACTGAATTCTTTGCTCTAATCTAACTATAAAATTGTTTGTGTCTCTTGGTCCTTGGTGTCTCTTGTGCTGCAGGCTGGGCACTGACTATGTGAATGAGTTATTTAGCCTTTAGTATCACCCCCAAAACGTAAAGAGAGCTTGCAGGGATTTGCTTTCTCTCCATGGTGAGGAGAAGAGGTTCCTGCTGTTGTGCTCTCATGGTGGCTTCTAGAAATAACTTCTGGCAATGTATTTCTTTCAAACATCCACTTGTGTTTTTCCTATCTGCATCCCATTATTTTTAAGGCAAGACTGGAAGTAAGAGTTTAGGGGGAAATCTGTTACTGATGTGATAAGGTTGCTAAATAATTCTGAAAATCTTTTATTTGTTGAAACTGCAAGAAAATTATGACAACCAATATATTCCTGAAACTCCCCGAGGACAGTGTAGGATTTTTTTCACATCGAAGACAGAGGGTTTATTTTTGCATTTCTGCATATCTAAAGAAAAGCAGCAGAACCTCTGATAGTGAGGTCATTTTTTTCACACAGAATGTCCCAGCAGATGGAAACAAAGTCGGTGGGATTTTGATTCAGTAAGAATTAACCAAAAACTCATTATAGACTTTGGAAAGTGTCCCAGTTGCTGAAATATTTCCTCCAGCTATGAATTGTCTGATAGGCTAATTTACTGGGGCTTTCCCATCCCTTTCTGCAGAGCCAATAATGTTAAATATTAAAGTAACATTAAAACTTCTTTGTCTTCCTAAACTCTGTTTTTAAGAGAAATGACAGCAAGACTGCCTATATTTTGGCTCTCAACCTGTCACTGTGCCAGGATGCCCTGATGTTCTCCTCCCAAATGCCACCTCTTCTGACCTACAGAGCTTTCTCCCTTCTCACCTGCTTTCTGGTGTGGGTCCTCATTGAATTGCCTCCCTGAGGAATATTCTTGGCCCTCCCTATGCGGGAGGTTCATCCCGTTCCTGGACAATTCAGGATCAGCCCTTGCCGTGCACTCAGCCTGCTCTCATGTGAGGGGTTGATTTGGAGGGATGTCCCTGGCCGTGACCTGTAATAGCAACTAAAACTCCTCAACCTCCCACTGGCAAGGGAAAAGCTTTGCCCTGTGCCCAGCTCCCAGCAGTCCTGGTGGGACTCTCCTGCATGACCCTGTCTCTCCTTGTGCTTCACCCCTCCCAGCACCCACTGCTGTGAGGGGCTGCAGGGATCTTCTGCACACAGAAGGTGTAGATACTCAAGCTGTGCGTAGAAGCAGTGGAGGAGCTGGACTGAAAGGCTCTGGAGAGGCTGAGGTTCTTGCTGGGGTTCATTCCCTTGTGCTCCCCCTTGCAGGGTTGTAGCCCTCCAGCTCTGGGCTGCTCAGCAGTTCACTCCTACATTTTGCTGCCACCAGTGTGTGTAAATCACAGCAGTCCCGACTTGTGCTCTTGTACCTTTGCCAAGGTAATTAGTACAGTGCACATTTAGAGAGAGTTATTTCTCTCTCCAGAGCAGCCTGCCAGTGCCTCAGCATGCACAGCGCTGTCTGCTCACCTTAAAATGCTTTTTCAGAGCAGTTTGGGTTTTTGTTTAAGAGAAGTGCTGAGGAGGGCAAGAAATTAATGAGGGACTGCCAGGTTTCTTATTCAGAGTCCCCTGAGCCTCCCAGGAAAGAAGGACAGAGTGATGGCTCCAAGTGCCCTTGGAGGAGCTGTTTTACATCAGTCTGGGCATCCCTACCCCAGTGCCCATCCTAACAGCTGCACTGCTGGTGCTGTCAAACTCCATCATTTCCAGATCTCTCAGTAAAGGGCACAAATTTTGAGAGTTGTGAGGGTGGAGTAGTCATTGTCCATGGAGTTGCTTAAGGAAAGACTGGATATGGCACTCAGTGCCCTGGTCTAGTTGACATGGTGGTGTTTGGTCACAGGTTGGACTTGATGGCCTCAGAGGTCTTTTCCAACCTATTGGTTCTGTAATTCTGTGATAAAAGGGGAGGAAGGTGAAAATCAGTTTGTGTGCACATCCTCCCCCAGGACTGTGGAATGTGAGCACTGATAATTATTACACTAAAACAAGTTATTTAAACGTTCTTCACGCTGCCAGGTGTTTTTCCTTCATTATCCCTGTTCATAGTAGCCTTTTGGCACTTGCTTAAATGCAGCATTTTTAATGGCCCTTCTCATACATCACTTCTACCATGGGTTTTCACACAGGAGTTGCCTCACCCAGCCCCACACACAAGCACGTGCCTATGAAGTAGGTACACAGTCCTGCTCTGAAGGTACATACTTGTCTGGCATGAGGTTATCTTACTTGCTTTTGATAAGGGCAGTCATCCAGTGGGACACAAATGAGGACTGGCTCATCTACTCTGCGAGATAAAGAGAGAGATTTCTGATTCAGCTGGACCACAGTGGATTCATTATCATGCTGCAAATTTCATCAGAGTTCTCCCAGGTCAATATGGATGTGACGCAGATCAACATCTCACTCAGTATTTTAATTATTTATCAAGCACACTGGCTCTTCAGAGCTAACAAAACATTGCTCCTTTCACCCTCAAGTGTTGAGTTGGTTCAAATAACCTCCAGGGCAGCTGGCTGGCTTTGGGTTATAAATAACTCAAGTATTTAATTTCTTACAGTTCCCCCCTTTTGCTCTCTTGTTGCTGCAGTTTCTGAGTTGGATCTTCAGTCTGTTTATAATTGCTGGCTCTCTCCAATTAAATGCCTTATTGAGGTTGATTGACTCAGAGTTTAAGAAAAGTGCTGGGAAAAGATTATTTCAGTACCAACAAAGTATGTGTAAGAATAATTTTAGCCATGGACTAGAGATAAGAGAAAAAAATTTATCATCTCTATATAGACCACAGAGACAGGAAGGTCTGTTTAACTGTGAGCAGGATGGGTTTGCTAAAACCTCAGAGCAGCCACGGAGGTAAATGTGGTGCTTTCAACCCTGGTATTAAAACTTGAAGAAGGGGCATCTCTGCCGACATGTCTGTTTAGAAAGGGACAGACTACTGCCTGCAGCATCAGCTGGGTGTGAGAGATCTCTGACACACGAGTTTTGTCGCTGCACTGGCTCAGTGCAGTGCTGGATGTGCTTTTCCCACGTCTGCAGGGCTGGAGGAGCCCTGCCTGGGCACAGTGACTGTCCTGCTGTCTGCAGCACTGGGGGGGTGCACCCCGAGTGTTGTAGCTCAAACTAGGCACATAATGTCTAATATCCTGCTTGTCCTGGGGTTAGGTTTCTTCAGAAGTCTGATCATAAACACTGAAAAACAGGGCAGGACCGTTGTTAGCCTTAGGCAAGGCAGGTAGTTGGACATAGTCAGCAAAATCGCTTGCAGAAGTGAGATAAGGAGAGGCTCTCCGTGTATCTGTGTCAGCAGCAGGTCCATGTCCAGCCCTTGCAGGCTCTGCTGCAGAGGGGGACTGACTCCCAGACATTCTTCTTGCTGTGCCTGGGGATGCAGAGCCCAGCACAACCTGCAGATGCATCCTACCCTGTGCCTGATAGCTCTGCAGAGTTCCTTGTCCTGCTTTGCACTCCAGGTCTGCTGGATGTGCTGAGGGTTGGGGATCTGTGAATGTAAGGTGTAGCTCCTGAAATCTCCTCTTGCCACATGTATAGGAGAGGATGGAAGGGGACATGTCTGTGTAATAAAACTATTCCTCTACTTAAACACCCAAAAGCATGCAGAGAGAGGCAGGATATCTGCATCAGTCAGCGTGGGATCAACAGCACCAGGTTTCCAAGCAGAATTCCTCTTTGTCCAGGACAGAGCCAGTCTTCAGAAGTGGCTTTACGTGTCCCTGAACAAAATTCTTTCATGGTAACACTTGCCTGTGTGAAAACTTACTGGGGCAAGTCTTAAGCAAGAATTTCTCCTTTTTTCTCCCTTCCTCTTTCTTCTTGACAAAGATAGGTCCAGTGGTTACATCTCTCTTTTCTTGTTCACCATTAGCCTCTGTGGATATCCCCCTTTCTACGATGAAAATGACTCCAAACTCTTTGAGCAGATCCTTAAGGCCGAGTATGAGTTTGACTCTCCATACTGGGATGACATCTCTGAGTCTGGTGAGTAGTTACTGCTCCTTTAATTGCAACAACCATGCATGCATGTGTGTCTATTGCTTGTATCATCCTCTGGGAGCGAGAATGCCCCCTCCATCATGTCCAGAGCTCCTTTTGACTGAAGACCATTGGGAATGTGCATTTCTCTCACCTTAAATACTTCTGGGAATTTGTTTCTGTAGGAGAGCAAATTTAAGTATGATTTTGTCCAGCCGCACACAAAGCACCAAAACATAGCTGAGACAGAAGATGAAGATGTCAGAAGACTGTCCCAAGAAGAAAAAGCAGTTTAATTTCTCAATCAAATCCAAATGAGAAGCAGATGGTTTAAGTGTCATTAATAATAAGGTGGCAAACTGTTTTGGCTCCGTTACTGACACTGCACTGCAGCTCCAAAGTGAGACTGCAGCGTGTGCAGCAAAAAAAACCAAGAAATCATTGGCTTCCAAATGAGGTGGATGAGCAGATCCAGAATCTGGGAGGACTATCCACGTGGTTGGATCCAGACAGCTGCCCATATGCTCGCCCAGCTCCCCACCCAGTGCAGAAGATATTTAACCCACAGTCTGTCCCTGCTCTGCTCAGTCCAGCAGAGGGGCAGATACACCAACATGTTACAGGCAGATATGGCTAAAGGCTTCTGGCTCCAGCATGGCTCATGGCCTGCCAGCATCAGTGTCCATAGGTGACAACAGGGACACATTCAGCGTTGCATCCTGCATGTGCCCCTGACGTGCTGTGTGGTCTCCAAGAGGTCACACAAGCTCAGTGTCCTTGCTCTTTCCGACCCAGGGAAACATCTTCTGTTTCATGCGGGAGAAGAAATTAATTCTAGGAATATTTCATCATGTAAAAATACCTCTAGAAATGCAGTTTTCTGATTCATTAGTGCTACTGATTGAGGCAGGAGAGATAAATTTTGTTTTTATTATAGAGACTATTATATATGCTCTTATCTGCACATAGAGCAACATTTCATGCTGCGTACATCTGCAGTCCAGATATCATTGTGAAGGATTGCTTTAAAATGTATGTGATGAGAAGTTTTTTAAGCCCTTAAGGGTTTTTGGAGAAAATATGAAGGTCTGCTGGCAGACCCCTTTGCCTTTTGGGGGAAAGTCCAGCACCTAAATCAGCACAAAGATTTTCCTGCCATATTTGGCTTTGCTGTGGCTCCTTCAGCTACACTGCCCTGACACTACTGGATGCATGCCATGCTGCAGCCTCCCTTCCTTCCATTATAGCGTCGATTAAAAACACACTGCCTCGTGCTCCAGGGAGTCCATTTGCCTCGCTAAATTCCTTTTTAAATACACAACAGTGTCCTCACAGCTGTCCATGTGTGTGACTGCTTGGAGTGAGCAATGTGAAGCTTCTCTTGCTGTGGCATCTAACCTCCTCCCTGCTTTTCCCACCCGGTTTACCAGCACCTGCAATGGGGTGGCCACATTCAGACCACTGAGATGGTCAGAAGCACATGGCTGACTGGGGAGCTGGGAGCTGTCAGGCTTGTGCTCTGCTGAATCTGAATTATCCATCCCACTCCTAAATATACCTGCAGGAGTAGATGCCTTCAGTTTTTATATGCTGTACTAAATAGTTTGGCTTTGGCCCCTTTTGGTTAAATCTATACTAATAAATGACAAATGGCCTTCAGGCCATTTTCTTGTGCTGTGGCCAAGTGACACTTGGTAGCCTGATCAGTGCTGTTGGCTGATCACCCATCAGCAGAAGTGGGCATCAGCTCTGTTGCTTTCATTTATTCTCTGGGTTTTTTTGCAGCTAAAGACTTCATTCGCAATTTGATGGAGAAGGACCCCAATAAAAGATACACCTGTGAGCAAGCAGCACGGCACCCTTGGTAAGCTGCAGTCACTGGTGGGTGAGGCCCTCAGGGCAGAGGGCATCGTTTTACATTCATGGGTGGAAGTGGTTTTCCTGTCACATGCTCTACTAAATAATTTCGACAGGAGGCTGAACATGAGCCAGCAGTGTGCCCAGGTGGCCAAGAAGGCCAATGGCATCCTGGCCTGCATCAAGAACAGTGTGGCCAGCAGGAGCAGGGAAGTGATCCTTCCCCTGTACTCTGCGTTGGTGAGGCCACACCTTGAGTATTGTGTTCAGCTCTGGGCCCCTCAGTTCAGGAAGGACATTGAGGTGCTGGAGCGGGTCCAGAGAAGAGCAACGAGGCTGGTGAAGGGACTTGAGCACAAGTCCTATGAGG